>NW_027411688.1:0-262369 GCF_047663935.1 Musca autumnalis
GAAAGTCATGCCCGGTGAACTTTTGTACTGGGAAAGTCATGCCCGGTGAACTTTTGTATTGGGAAAGTCATGCCCGGTCAACTTTTGTATTGGGAAAGTCATGCCCGGTGATCTTTTGTACTGGGAAAGTCATGCCCGGTGAACTTTTGTATTGGGAAAGTCATGCCCGGTGAACTTTTGTATGGGAAAAGTCATGCCCGGTGAACTTTTGTATGGGAAAAGTCATGCCCGGTGATCTTTTGTACTGGGAAAGTCATGCCCGGTCAACTTTTGTATTAGGAAAGTCATGCCCGGTGAACTTTTGTACTGGGAAAGTCATGCCCGGTGAACTTTTGTATTGGGAAAGTCATGCCCGGTGAACTTTTGTATGGGAAAAGTCATGCCCGGTGATCTTTTGTACTGGGAAAGTCATGCCCGGTCAACTTTTGTATGGGAAAAGTCATGCCCGGTGAACTTTTGTATTGGGAAAGTCATGCCCGGCCAACTTTTGTATTAGGAAAGTCATGCCCGGTGAACTTTTGTACTGGGAAAGTCATGCCCGGTGAACTTTTGTATTGGGAAAGTCATGCCCGGTGAACTTTTGTATTGGGAAAGTCATGCCCGGTGATCTTTTGTACTGGGAAAGTCATGCCCGGTCAACTTTTGTATTGGGAAAGTCATGCCCGGTGATCTTTTGTACTGGGAAAGTCATGCCCGGTGAACTTTTGTATTGGGAAAGTCATGCCCGGTGAACTTTTGTATTGGGAAAGTCATGCCCGGTGAACATTTGTACTGGGAAAGTCATGCCCGGTGAACTTTTGTATTGGGAAAGTCATGCATGGTGATCTTTTGTACTGGGAAAGTCATGCCCGGTGAACTTTTGTATGGGAAAAGTCATACCCGGTGAACTTTTGTATGGGAAAAGTCATGCCCGGTGAACTTTTGTATTGGGAAAGTCATGCCCGGTGAACTTTTGTATGGGAAAAGTCATGCCCGGTCAACTTTTGTATTGGGAAAGTCATGCCCGGTCAACTTTTGTATTGGGAAAGTCATGCCCGGTGAACTTCTGTACTGGGAAAGTCGTGCCCGGTGAACTTTTGTATTGGGAAAGTCATGCCCGGTGAACTTTTGTATTGGGAAAGTCATGCCCGGTGAACTTTTGTATTGGGAAAGTCATGCCCGGTGAACTTTTGTACTGGGAAAGTCATGCCCGGTCAACTTTTGTATTGGGAAAGTCATGCCCGGTGATCTTTTGTATTGGGAAAGTCATACCCGGTGAACTTTTGTATTGGGAAAGTCATGCCCGGTGAACTTTTGTATTGGGAAAGTCATGCCCGGTGAACTTTTGTATTGGGAAGGTCATGCCCGGTGAACTTTTGTATTGGGAAAGTCATGCCCGGTGAACTTTTGTATTGGGAAAACCATGCGCGGTGAACTTTTGTATGGGAAAAGTCATGCCCGGTGAACTTTTGTATTGGGAAAGTCATGCCCGGTGAACTTTTGTATTGGGAAAATCATGCCCGGTGAACTTTTGTACTGGGAAAGTCATGCCCGGTCAACTTTTGTATTGGGAAAGTCATGCCCGGTGATCTTTTGTACTGGGAAAGTCATGCCCGGTGAACTTTTGTATTGGGAAAGTCATGCCCGGTGAACTTTTGTATTTGGAAAGTCATGCCCGGTGAACTTTTGTATTGGGAAAGTCATGCCCGGTGAACTTCTGTGTTGGGAAAGCCATGCCCGGTCAACTTTTGTATGGGAAAATCATGCCCGGTGAACTTTTGTATTGGGAAAGCCATGCCCGGTGAACTTTTGCATGGGAAAAGTCATGCCCGGTGAACTTTTGTATGTGAAAAGTCATGCCCGGTGAACTTTTGTATTGGGAAAGTCATGCCCGGCGAACTTTTGTATTGGGAAAGTCATGCCCGGTGAACTTTTGTATGGGAAAGTCATGCCCGGTGAACTTTTGTATTGGGAAAGTCATGCCCGGTCAACTTTTGTATTGGGAAAGTCATGCCCGGTGAACTTTTGTATTGGGAAAGTCATGCCCGGTCAACTTTTGTGTTGGGAAAGTCATGCCCGGTGAACTTTTGTATTGGGAAAGTCATGCCCGGTCAACTTTTGTATTGGGAAAGTCATGCCCGGTGAACTTTTGTACTGGGAAAGTCATGCCCGTTGAACTTTTGTATTGGGAAAGTCATGCCCGGTCAACTTTTGTATTGGGAAAGTCATGCCCGGTGAACTTTTGTATGGGAAAAGTCATGCCCGGTGAACTTTTGTATTGGGAAAGTCATGCCCGGTCAAATTTGTATTGGGAAAGTCATGCCCGGTCAACTTTTGTATTGGGAAAGTCATGCCCGGTGAACTTTTGTATTGGGAAAGTCATGCCCGGTGAACTTTGGTATTGGGAAAGTCATGCCCGGTGATCTTTTGTACTGGGAAAGTCATGCCCGGTGAACTTTTGTATTGGGAAAGTCATGCCCGGTGAACTTTTGTATGGGAAAAGTCATGCCCGGTGAACTTTTGTATTGGGAAAGTCATGCCCGGTGAACTTTTGTATTGGGAAAGTCATGCCCGGTGATCTTTTGTACTGGGAAAGTCATGCCCGGTGAACTTTTGTATGGGAAAAGTCATACCCGGTGAACTTTTGTATGGGAAAAGTCATGCCCGTTGATCTTTTGTATTGGGAAAGTCATGCCCGGTCAACTTTTGTATTGGGAAAGTCATGCCCGGTGATCTTTTGTACTGGGAAAGTCATGCCCGGTGAACTTTTGTATGGGAAAAGTCATGCCCGGTGATCTTTTGTACTGGGAAAGTCATGCCCGGTCAACTTTTGTATGGGAAAAGACATGCCCGGTGATCTTTTGTACTGGGAAAGTCATGGCCGGTGAACTTTTGTATTGGGAAAGTCATGCCCGGTGATCTTTTGTACTGGGAAAGTCATGCGCGGTGAACTTTTGTATGGGAAAAGTCATGCCCGGTGAACTTTTGTATGGGAAAAGTCTTGCCCGGTGAACTTTTGTATTGGGAAAGTCATGCACGGTGAACTTTTGTATGGGAAAAGTCATGCCCGGTGAACTTTTGTACTGGGAAAGTCATGCCCGGTGAACTTTTGTATTGGGAAAGTCATGCTCGGTGATATTTTGTACTGGGAAAGTCATGCCCGGTGAACTTTTGTATTGGGAAAGTCATGCCCGGTGAACTTTTGTATGGGAAAAGTCATGCCCGGTGAACTTTTGTACTGGGAAAGTCATGCCCGGTGAACTTTTGTATTGGGAAAGTCATGCCCGGTCAACTTTTGTATTGGGAAAGTCATGCCCGGTGATCTTTTGTACTGGGAAAGTCATGCCCGGTGAACTTTTGTATTGGGAAAGTCATGCCCGGTGAACTTTTGTATTGGGAAAGTCATGCCCGGTGAACTTTTGTACTGGGAAAGTCATGCCCGGTCAACTTTTGTATTGGGAAAGTCATGCCCGGTGAACTTTTGTATTGGGAAAGTCATGCCCGGTGATCTTTTGTACTGGGAAAGTCATGCCCGGTGAACTTTTGTATGGGAAAAGTCATGCCCGGTGAACTTTTGTATGGGAAAAGTCATGCCCGGTGAACTTTTGTATTGGGAAAGTCATGCCCGGTGAACTTTTGTATGGGAAAAGTCATGCCCGTTGAACTTTTGTATTGGGAAAGTCATGCCCGGTGAACTTTTGTATTGGGAAAGTCATGCTCGGTGAACTTTTGTATTGGGAAAGTCATGCCCGGTGAACTTTTGTATTGGGAAAGTCATGCCCGGTGAACTTTTGTATTGGGAAAGTCATGCCCGGTGATCTTTTGTACTGGGAAAGTCATGCCCGGTGAACTTTTGTATGGGAAAAGTCATGCCCAGTGAACTTTTGTATTGGGAAAGTCATGCCCGGTGAACTTTTGTATTGGGAAAGTCATGCCCGGTGAACTTTTGTATTGGGAAAGTCATGCCCGGTGAACTTTTGTTTTGGAAAATTCATGCCCGTCAACTTTTGTATTGGGAAAGTCATGCCCGGTGATCTTTTGTACTGGGAAAATCATGCCCGGTGAACTTTTGTATTGGAAAGTCATGCCCGGTGAACTTTTGTATGGGAAAAGTCATGCCCGGTGAACTTTTGTATTGGGAAAGTCATGCCCGGTGAACTTTTGTATTGGGAAAGTCATGCCCGGTGAACTTTTGTATTGGGAAAGTCATGCCCGGTGAACTTTTGTATTGGGAAAGTCATGCCCGGTGAACTTTTGTATTGGGAAAGTCATGCCCGGTGAACTTTTGTACTGGGAAAGTCATGCCCGGTGAACTTTTGTATTGGGAAAGTCATGCCCGGTGATCTTTTGTACTGGGAAAGTCATGCCACGTGAACTTTTGTATGGGAAAAGTCATGACCGGTGAACTTTTGTGTTGGGAAAGTCATGCCCGGTGAACTTTTGTATTGGGAAAGTCATGCCCGGTGATCTTTTGTACTGGGAAAGTCATGCCACGTGAACTTTTGTATGGGAAAAGTCATGACCGGTGAACTTTTGTGTTGGGAAAGTCATGCCCGGTGAACTTTTGTACTGGGAAAGTCATGCCCGGTGAACTTTTGTATTGGGAAAGTCATGCCCGGTGATCTTTTGTATTGGGAAAGTCATGCCCGGTGATCTTTTGTACTGGGAAAGTCATGCCCGGTGAACTTTTGTATTGGGAAAGTCATGCCCGGTGATCTTTTGTACTGGGAAAGTCATGCCCGGTGAACTTTTGTATTGGGAAAGTCATGCCCGGTGAACTTTTGTATTGGGAAAGTCATGCCCGGTGAACATTTGTACTGGGAAAGTCATGCCCGGTCAACTTTTGTATTGGGAAAGTCATGCGCGGTGATCTTTTGTACTGGGAAAGTCATGCCCGGTGAACTTTTGTATTGGAAAATCATGCCCGGTGAACTTTTGTATTGGGAAAGTCATGCCCGGTGAACATTTGTACTGGGAAAGTCATGCCCGGTCAACTTTTGTATTGGGAAAGTCATGCCCGGTGATCTTTTGTACTGGGAAAGTCATGCCCGGTGAACTTTTGTACTGGGAAAGTCATGCCCGGTGAACTTTTGTATTGGGAAAGTCATGCCCGGTGAACTTTTGTATTGGGAAAGTCATGCCCGGTGAACTTTTGTATTGAGAAAGTCATGCCCGGTCAACTTTTGTATTGGGAAAGTCATGCCCGGTCAACTTTTGTACTGGGAAAGTCATGCCCGGTGAACATTTGTACTGGAAAAGTCATGCCCGGTCAACTTTTGTATTGGGAAAGTCATGCCCGGTGATCTTTTGTACTGGGAAAGTCATGCCCGGTGAACTTTTGTATTGGGAAAGTCATGCCCGGTGAACTTTTGTATTGGGAAAGTCATGCCCGGTCAACTTTTGTATTGGGAAAGTCATGCCCGGTGAACTTTTGTACTGGGAAAGTCATGCCCGGTGAACTTTTGTACTGGGAAAGTCATGCCCGGTGAACTTTTGTATTGGGAAAGTCATGCCCGGTGAACTTTTCTATTGGGAAAGTCATGCCCGGTGAACTTTTGTATTGGGAAAGTCATGCCCGGTGAACTTTTATATTGGGAAAGTCATGCCCAGTGATCTTTTGTATTGGGAAAGTCATGCCCGGTCAACTTTTGTATTGGGAAAGTCATGCCCGGTGAACTTTTGTATTGGGAAAGTCATGCCCGGTGATCTATTGTACTGGGAAAGTCATGCCCGGTGAACTTTTGTATTGGGAAAGTCATGCCCGGTGAACTTTTGTATGGGAAAAGTCATGCCCGGTGAACTTTTGTATTGGGAAAGTCATGCCCGGTGATCTTTTGTACTGGGAAAGTCATGCCCGGTGAACTTTTGTATGGGAAAAGTCATGCCCGGTGAACTTTTGTATGGGAAAAGTCATGCCCGGTGAACTTTTGTATTGGGAAAGTCATGCCCGGTGAACTTTTGTACTGGGAAAGTCATGCCCGGTGAACTTTTGTATTGGGAAAGTCATGCCCGGTCAACTTTTGTATTGGGAAAAGTCATGCCCGGAGATCTTTTGTACTGGGAAAGTCATGCCCGGTGAACTTTTGTATTGGGAAAGTCATGCCCGGTGATCTTTTGTACTGGAAAGTCATGCCCGTTGAAACTTTTGTATTGGGAAAGTCATGCCCGGTGAACTTTTGTATGGGAAAAGTCATGCCCGGTGAACTTTTGTATTGGGAAAGTCATGCTCGGTGAACTTTTGTACTGGGAAAGTCATGCCCGGTCAACTTTTGTATTGGGAAAGTCATGCCCGGTCAACTTTTGTATGGGAAAAGTCATGCCCGGTGAACTTTTGTATTGGGAAAGTCATGCCCGGTCAACTTTTGTATTGGGAAAGTCATGCCCGGTGAACTTTTGTATGGGAAAGTCATGCCCGGTGATCTTTTGTACTGGGAATGTCATGCCCGGTGAACTTTTGTATGGGAAAAGTCATGCTCGGTGAACTTTTGTATTGGGAAAGTCATGCCCGGTGAACTTTTGTATTGGGAAAGTCATGCCCGGTGAACTTTTGTATTGGGAAAGTCATGCCCGGTGAACTTTTGTATTGGGAAAGTCATGCCCGGTGAACTTTTGTATTGGGAAAGTCATGGCCGGTGAACTTTTGTATTGGGAAAGTCATGCCCGGTGAACTTTTGTATGGGAAAGTCATGCCCGGTGAACTTTTGTATTGGGAAAGTCATGCCCGGTCAAATTTTGTATTGGGAAAGTCATGCCCGGTGAACTTTTGTATGGGAAAAGTTATGCCCGGTGAACTTTTGTATTGGGAAAGTCATGCCCGGTGAACTTTTGTACTGGGAAAGTCATGCCCGGTGAACTTTTGTATTGGGAAAGTCATGCCCGGTCAACTTTTGTATTAGGAAAGTCATGCCCGGTGAACTTTTGTATTGGGAAAGTCATGCCCGGTGAACTTTTGTACTGGGAAAGTCATGCCCGGTGAACTTTTGTATTGGGAAGATCATGCCCGGTGAACTTTTGTATTGGGAAAGTCATGCCCGGTGAACTTTTGTATTGGGAAAGTCATGCCCGGTGAACTTTTGTACTGTGAAAGTAATGCCCGGTGAACTTTTGTATTGGGAAAGTCATGCCCGGTGAACTTTTGTATTGGGAAAGTCATGCCCGGTGAACTTTTGTATTGGGAAAGTCATGCCCGGTGAACTTTTGTATTGGGAAAGTCATGCCCGGTGAACTTTTGTACTGGGAAAGTCATGCCCGGTGAACTTTTGTATTGGGAAAGTCATTCTCGGTCAACTTTTGTATTGGGAAAGTCATGCCCGGTGATCTTTTGTACTGGGAAAGTCATGCCCGGTGAACTTTTGTATTGGAAAAGTCATGCCCGGTGAACTTTTGTATGGGAAAAGTCATGCCCGGTGAACATTTGTATGGGAAAAGTCATGCCCGGTGAACTTTTGTATGGGAAAAGTCATGCCCGGTGAACTTTTGTATTGGGAAAGTCATGCCCGGTGATCTTTTGTATTGGGAAAGTCATGCCCGGTGAACTTTTGTATTGGGAAAGTCATGCCCGGTGAACTTTTGTATTGGGAAAGTCATGCCCGGTGAACTTTTGTATTGGGAAAGTCATGCCCGGTGATCTTTTGTACTGGGAAAGTCATGCCCGGTCAACTTTTGTATTGGGAAAGTCATGCCCGGTGAACTTTTGTATGGGAAAAGTCATGCCCGGTGAACTTTTGTATTGGGAAAGTCATGCCCGGTGAACTTTTGTATTGGGAAAGTCATGCCCGGTGAACTTTTGTATTGGGAAAGTCATGCCCGGTGAACTTTTGTATTGGGAAAGTCATGCCCGGTGAACATTTGTATTGGGAAAGTCATGCCCGGTGAACTTTTGTATTGGGAAAGTCATGCCCGGTGAACTTTTGTATGGGAAAAGTCATGCCCGGTGAACTTTTGTATGGGAAAAATCATGCCCGGTGAACTTTTGTATTGGGAAAGTCATGCCCGGTGAACTTTTGTATTGGGAAAGTCATGCCCGGTCAACTTTTGTATTGGGAAAGTCATGCCCGGTGAACTTTTGTATTGGGAAAGTCATGCCCGGTGATCTTTTGTACTGGGAAAGTCATGCCCGGTGAACTTTTGTATGGGAAAAGTCATGCCCGGTGATCTTTTGTACTGGGAAAGTCAAGCCCGGTCAACTTTTGTATGGGAAAAATCATGCCCGGTGAACTTTTGTATTGGGAAAGTCATGCCCGGTCAACTTTTGTATTAGGAAAGTCATGCCCGGTGAACTTTTGTACTGGGAAAGTCATGCCCGGTGAACTTTTGTATTGGGAAAGTCATGCCCGGTCAACTTTTGTATTGGGAAAGTCATGCCCGGTGAACTTTTGTATTGGGAAAGTCACGCCCGGTGAACTTTTGTACTGGGAAAGTCATGCCCGGTGAACTTTTGTATTGGGAAAGTCATGCCCGGTGAACTTTTGTACTGGGAAAGTCATGCCCGGTGAACTTTTGTATTGGGAAAGTCATGCCCGGTCAACTTTTGTATTGGGAAAGTCATGCCCGGTGATCTTTTGTACTGGGAAAGTCATGCCCGGTGAACTTTTGTATTGGGAAAGTCATGCCCGGTGAACTTTTGTATGGGAAAAGTCATGCCCGGTGAACTTTTGTATGGGAAAAGTCATGCCCGGTCAACTTTTGTATTGGGAAAGTCATGCCCGGTCAACTTTTGTATGGGAAAAGTCATGCCCGGTGATCTTTTGTATTGGGAAAGTCATGCCCGGTCAACTTTTGTATTGGGAAAGTCATGCCCGGTCAACTTTTGTATTGGGAAAGTCATGCCCGGTGAACTTTTGTATTGGGAAAGTCATGCCCGGTAAACTTTTGTATTGGGAAAGTCATGCCCGGTGAACTTTTGTATTGGGAAAGTCATGCCCGGTGAACTTTTGTATTGGGAAAGTCATGCCCGGTGAACTTTTGTATTGGGAAAGTCATGCCCGGTGAACTTTTGTATTGGGAAAGTCATGCCCGGTGAACTTTTGTATTGGGAAAGTCATGCCCGGTGATCTTTTGTACTGGGAAAGTCATGCCCGGTGAACTTTTGTATGGGAAAAGTCATGCCCGGTGAACTTTTGTATAGGGAAAGTCATGCCCGGTGAACTTTTGTACTGGGAAAATCATGCCCGGTGAACTTTTGTATTGGGAAAGTCATGCCCGGTGAACTTTTGTATTGGAAAAGTCATGCCCGGTAAACTTTTGTATGGGAAAACTCATGCCCGGTGAACTTTTGTATAGGGAAAGTCATGCCCGGTGAACATTTGTACTGGGAAAGTCATGCCCGGTCAACTTTTGTATTGGAAAGTCATGCCCGGTGATCTTTTGTACTGGGAAAGTCATGCCCGGTGAACTTTTGTATTGGGAAAGTCATGCCCGGTGAACTTTTGTATTGGGAAAGTCATGCCCGGTGAACATTTGTACTGGGAAAGTCATGCCCGGTCAACTTTTGTATTGGGAAAGTCATGCCCGGTGATCTTTTGTACTGGGAAAGTCATGCCCGGTGAACTTTTGTACTGGGAAAGTCATGCCCGGTGAACTTTTGTATTGGGAAAGTCATGCCCGGTGAACTTTTGTATTGGGAAAGTCATGCCCGGTGAACTTTTGTATTGGGAAAGTCATGCCCGGTCAACTTTTGTATTGGGAAAGTCATGCCCGGTGAACTTTTGTACTGGGAAAGTCATGCCCGGTGAACTTTTGTACTGGGAAAGTCATGCCCGGTGAACTTTTGTATTGGGAAAGTCATGCCCGGTGAACTTTTGTATTGGGAAAGTCATGCCCGGTGAACTTTTGTATTGGGAAAGTCATGCCCGGTCAACTTTTGTATTGGGAAAGTCATGCCCGGTGAACTTTTGTATTGGGAAAGTCATGCCCGGTGATCTTTTGTACTGGGAAAGTCATGCCCGGTGAACTTTTGTATTGGGAAAGTCATGCCCGGTGATCTTTTGTACTGGGAAAGTCATGCCCGGTGAACTTTTGTATTGGGAAAGTCATGCCCGGTGAACTTTTGTACTGGGAATGTCATGCCCGGTCAACTTTTGTATTGGGAAAGTCATGCCCGGTGAACTTTTGTACTGGGAAAGTCATGCCCGGTGAACTTTTGTATTGGGAAAGTCATGCCCGGTGAACTTTTGTATTGGGAAAGTCATGCCCGGTGAACTTTTGTATTGGGAAAGTCATGCCCGGTGATCTTTTGTACTGGGAAAGTCATGCCCGGTGAACTTTTGTATTGGGAAAGTCATGCCCGGTGAACTTTTGTATGGGAAAAGTCATGCCCGGTGAACTTTTGTATTGGGAAAGTCATGCCCGGTGATCTTTTGTACTGGGAAAGTCATGCCCGGTGAACTTTTGTATTAAGAAAGTCATGCCCGGTGAACTTTTGTATTGGGAAAGTCATGCCCGGTGAACTTTTGTACTGGGAATGTCATGCCCGGTCAACTTTTGTATTGGGAAAGTCATGCCCGGTCAACTTTTGTATGGGAAAAGTCATGCCCGGTGATCTTTTGTACTGGGAAAGTCATGCCCGGTGAACTTTTGTATGGGAAAAGTCATGCCCGGTGAACTTTTGTATGGGAAAAGTCATGCCCGGTGAACTTTTGTATTGCGAAAGTCATGCCCGGTGAACTTTTGTACTGGGAATGTCATGCCCGGTGAACTTTTGTACTGGGAAAGTCATGCCCGGTTAACTTTTGTATTGGGAAAGTCATGCCCGGTGAACTTTTGTATTGGGAAAGTCATGCCCGGTGACCTTTTGTACTGGGAAAGTCATGCCCGGTGAACTTTTGTATTGGGAAAGTCATGCCCGGTGATCTTTTGTACTGGGAAAGTCATGCCCGGTGAACTTTTGTATTAAGAAAAGTCATGCCCGGTGAACTTTTGTATTGGGAAAGTCATGCCCGGTGAACTTTTGTACTGGGAATGTCATGCCCGGTCAACTTTTGTATTGGGAAAGTCATGCCCGGTCAACTTTTGTATGGGAAAAGTCATGCCCGGTGAACTTTTGTATTGGGAAAGTCATGCCCGGTCAACTTTTGTATTGGGAAAGTCATGCCCGGTCAACTTTTGTATGGGAAAAGTCATGCCCGGTGAACTTTTGTATTGGGAAAGTCATGCCCGGTCAACTTTTGTATTGGGAAAGTCATGCCCGGTGATCTTATGTACTGGGAAAGTCATGCCCGGTGAACTTTTGTATTGGGAAAGTCATGCCCGGTGAACTTTTGTATTGGGAAAGTCATGCCCGGTGAACTTTTGTATGGGAAAGTCATGCCCGGTGATCTTTTGTACTGGGAATGTCATGCCCGGTCAACTTTTGTATGGGAAAAGTCATGCCCGGTGATCTTTTGTATTGGGAAAGTCATGCCCGGTCAACTTTTGTATTGGGAAAGTCATGCCCGGTGAACTTTTGTATTGGGAAAGTCATGCCCGGTGAACTTTTGTATTGGGAAAGTCATGCCCGGTGAACTTTTGTATTGGGAAAGTCATGCCCGGTGAACTTTTGTATGGGAAAGTCATGCCCGGTGAACTTTTGTATTGGGAAAGTCATGCCCGGTGAACTTTTGTATTGGGAAAGTCATGCCCGGTGAACTTTTGTATTGGGAAAGTCATGCCCGGTGAACTTTTGTATTGGGAAAGTCATGCCCGGTGAACTTTTGTATTGGGAAAGTCATGCCCGGTGATCTTTTGTACTGGGAAAGTCATGCCCGGTGAACTTTTGTATGGGAAAAGTCATGCCCGGTGAACTTTTGTATTGGGAAAGTCTTGCCCGGTGAACTTTTGTACTGGGAAAGTCATGCCCGGTGAACTTTTGTATTGGGAAAGTCATGCCCGGTAAACTTTTGTATGGGAAAACTCATGCCCGGTGAACTTTTGTATGGGAAAGTCATGCCCGGTGAACTTTTGTATTGGGAAAGTCATGCCCGGTGAACTTTTGTATTGGGAAAGTCATGCCCGGTGAACTTTTGTATTGGGAAAGTCATGCCCGGTGAACTTTTGTATTGGGAAAGTCATGCCCGGTGAACTTTTGTATTGGGAAAGTCATGCCCGGTGAACATTTGTACTGGGAAAGTCATGCCCGGTCAACTTTTGTATTGGGAAAGTCATGCCCGGTGATCTTTTGTACTGGGAAAGTCATGCCCGGTGAACTTTTGTATTGGGAAAGTCATGCCCGGTGAACTTTTGTATTGGGAAAGTCATGCCCGGTGAACTTTTGTATTGGGAAAGTCATGCCCGGTGAACTTTTGTATTGGGAAAGTCATGCCCGGTCAACTTTTGTATTTTGAAAGTCATGCCCGGTGAACTTTTGTACTGGGAAAGTCATGCCCGGTGAACTTTTGTACTGGGAAAGTCATGCCCGGTGAACTTTTGTAATGGAAAGTCATGCCCGGTGAACTTTTGTATTGGGAAAGTCATGCCCGGTGAACTTTTGTATTGGGAAAGTCATGCCCGGTCAACTTTTGTATTGGGAAAGTCATGCCCGGTGAACTTTTGTATTGGGAAAGTCATGCCCGGTGATCTTTTGTATTGGGAAAGTCATGCCCGGTCAACTTTTGTATTGGGAAAGTCATGCCCGGTGAACTTTTGTATTGGGAAAGTCATGCCCGGTGATCTTTTGTACTGGGAAAGTCATGCCCGGTGAACTTTTGTATTGGGAAAGTCATGCCCGGTGAACTTTTGTATGGGAAAAGTCATGCCCGGTGAACTTTTGTGTTGGGAAAGTCATGCCCGGTGATCTTTTGTACTGGGAAAGTCATGCCCGGTGAACTTTTGTATGGGAAAAGTCATGCCCGGTGAACTTTTGTATGGGAAAAGTCATGCCCGGTGAACTTTTGTATTGGGAAAGTCATGCCCAGTGAACTTTTGTATTGGGAAAGTCATGCCCGGTGAACTTTTGTACTGGAAAGTCATGCCCGGTGAACTTTTGTATTGGGAAAGTCACGCCCGGTCAACTTTTGTATTGGGAAAGTCATGCCCGGTCATCTTTTGTACTGGGAAAGTCATGCCCGGTGAACTTTTGTATTGGGAAAGTCATGCCCGGTGATCTTTTGTACTGGGAAAGTCATGCCCGGTGAACTTTTGTATTGGGAAAGTCATGCCCGGCGAACTTTTGTATTGGGAAAGTCATGTCCGGTGAACTTTTGTACTGGGAAAGTCATGCCCGGTCAACTTTTGTATTGGGAAAGTCATGCCCGGTCAACTTTTGTATGGGAAAAGTCATGCCCGGTGAACTTTTGTATTGGGAAAGTCATGCCCGGTCAACTTTTGTATTGGGAAAGTCATGCCCGCTGAACTTTTGTATGGGAAAAGTCATGCCCGGTGAACTTTTGTATTGGGAAAGTCATGCCCGGTCAACTTTTGTATTGGGAAAGTCATGCCCGTTGATCTTATGTACTGGGAAAGTCATGCCCGGTGAACTTTTGTATTGGGAAAGTCATGCCCGGTGAACTTTTGTATTGGGAAAGTCATGCCCGGTGAACTTTTGTATTGGGAAAGTCATGCCCGGTGAACTTTTGTATGGGAAAGTCATGCCCGGTGATCTTTTGTACTGGGAATGTCATGCCCGGTGAACTTTTGTATGGGAAAAGTCATGCCCGGTGAACTTTTGTATTGGGAAAGTCATGCCCGGTGAACTTTTGTATTGGGAAAGTCATGCCCGGTGAACTTTTGTATTGGGAAAGTCATGCCCGGTGAACTTTTGTATTGGGAAAGCCATGCCCGGTGAACTTTTGTATTGGGAAAGTCATGCCCGGTGAACTTTTGTATTGGGAAAGTCATGCCCGGTGAACTTTTGTATTGGGAAAGTCATGCCCGGTGAACTTTTGTATTGTGAAAGTCATGCCCGGTCAACTTTTGTATTGGGAAAGTCATGCCCGGTGAACTTTTTGTACTGGGAAAGTCATGCCCGGTGAACTTTTGTATTGGGAAAGTCATGCCCGGTGAACTTTTGTATTGGGAAAGTCATGCCCGGTGAACTTTTGTATTGGGAAAGTCATGCCCGGTGAACTTTTGTACTGGGAAAGTCATGCCCGGTGAACTTTTGTATTGGGAAAGTCATGCCCGGTGAACTTTTGTATTGGGAAAGTCATGCCCGGTGAACTTTTGTATTGGGAAAGTCATGCCCGGTGAACTTTTGTATTGGGAAAGTCATGCCCGGTGATCTTTTGTACTGGGAAAGTCATGCCCGGTGAACTTTTGTATGGGAAAAGTCATGCTCGGTGAACTTTTGTATTGGGAAAGTCATGCCCGGTGATCTTTTGTATTGGGAAAGTCATGCCCGGTCAACTTTTGTATTGGGAAAGTCATGCCCGGTGAACTTTTGTATTGGAAAGTCATGCCCGGTGATCTTTTGTACTGGGAAAGTCATGCCCGGTGAACTTTTGTATTGGGAAAGTCATGCCCGGTTGTATTGGGAAAGTCATGCCCGGTGATCTTTTGTACTGGGAAAGTCATGCCCGGTCAACTTTTGTATTGGGAAAGTCATGCCCGGAGAACTTTTGTATGGGAAAATTCATGCCCGGTCAACTTTTGTATTGGCAAAGTCATGCCCGGTGAACTTTTGTATTGGGAAAGTCATGCCCGGTCAACTTTTGTATTGGGAAATTCATGCCCGGTGAACTTTTGTATTGGGAAAGTCATGCCCGGTGAACTTTTGTATTGGGAAAGTCATGCCCGGTGAACTTTTGTATTGGGAAAGTCATGCCCTGTGATCTTTTGTACTGGGAAAGTCATGCCCGGTGAACTTTTGTATGGGAAAAGTCATGCCCGGTGAACTTTTGTATTGGGAAAGTCATGCCCGGTGATCTTTTGTATTGGGAAAGTCATGCCCGGTCAACTTTTGTATTGGGAAAGTCATGCCCGGTGAACTTTTGTATTGGGAAAGTCATGCCCGGTGATCTTTTGTACTGGGAAAGTCATGCCCGGTGAACTTTTGTATTGGGAAAGTCATGCCCGGTGAACTTTTGTATTGGGAAAGTCATGCCCGGTGATCTTTTGTACTGGGAAAGTCATGCCCGGTCAACTTTTGTATTGGGAAAGTCATGCCCGGAGAACTTTTGTATGGGAAAAGTCATGCCCGGTCAACTTTTGTATTGGCAAAGTCATGCCCGGTGAACTTTTGTATTGGGAAAGTCATGCCCGGTCAACTTTTGTATTGGGAAAGTCATGCCCGGTCAACTTTTGTATTGGGAAAGTCATGCCCGGTGAACTTTTGTACTGGGAAAGTCATGCCCGGTCAACTTTTCTATTGGGAAAGTCATGCCCGGTGAACTTTTGTATTGCGAAAGTCATGCCCGGTGAACTTTTGTACTGGGAAAGTCATGCCCGGTGAACTTTTGTATTGGGAAAGTCATGCCCGGTCAACTTTTGTATTGGGAAAGTCATGCCCGGTGATCTTTTGTACTGGGAAGGTCATGCCCGGTGAACTTTTGTATTGGGAAAGTCATGCCCGGTGAACTTTTGTATGGGAAAAATCATGCCCGGTGAACTTTTGTATGGGAAAAGTCATGCCCGGTGAACTTTTGTATGGGAAAAGTCATGCCCGGTGAACTTTTGTATTGGGAAAGTCATGCCCGGTGATCTTTTGTATTGGGAAAGTCATGCCCGGTGAACTTTTGTATTGGGAAAGTCATGTCCGGTGAACTTTTGTATTGGGAAAGTCATGCCCGGTGAACTTTTTTATTGGGAAAGTCATGCCGGTGATCTTTTGTACTGGGAAAGTCATGCCCGGTCAACTTTTGTATTGGGAAAGTCATGCCCGGTGAACTTTTGTATGGGAAAAGTCATGCCCGGTCAACTTTTGTATTGGGAAAGTCATGCCCGGTGAACTTTTGTATTGGGAAAGTCATGCCCGGAGAACTTTTGTATGGGAAAAGTCATGCCCGGTCAACTTTTGTATTGGCAAAGTCATGCCCGGTGAACTTTTGTATTGGGAAAGTCATGCCCGGTCAACATTTGTATTGGGAAAGTCATGCCCGGTCAACTTTTGTATTGGGAAAGTCATGCCCGGTGAACTTTTGTACTGGGAAAGTCATGCCCGGTCAACTTTTCTATTGGGAAAGTCATGCCCGGTGAACTTTTGTATTGCGAAAGTCATGCCCGGTGAACTTTTGTACTGGGAAAGTCATGCCCGGTGAACTTTTGTATTGGGAAAGTCATGCCCGGTCAACTTTTGTATTGGGAAAGTCATGCCCGGTGAACTTTTGTATTGGGAAAGTCATGCCCGGTGAACTTTTTTATTGGGAAAGTCATGCCCGGTGATCTTTTGTACTGGGAAAGTCATGCCCGGTCAACTTTTGTATTGGGAAAGTCATGCCCGGTGAACTTTTGTATGGGAAAAGTCATGCCCGGTCAACTTTTGTATTGGGAAAGTCATGCCCGGTGAACTTTTGTATTGGGAAAGTCATGCCCGGAGAACTTTTGTATGGGAAAAGTCATGCCCGGTCAACTTTTGTATTGGCAAAGTCATGCCCGGTGAACTTTTGTATTGGGAAAGTCATGCCCGGTCAACTTTTGTATTGGGAAAGTCATGCCCGGTCAACTTTTGTATTGGGAAAGTCATGCCCGGTGAACTTTTGTACTGGGAAAGTCATGCCCGGTCAACTTTTCTATTGGGAAAGTCATGCCCGGTGAACTTTTGTATTGCGAAAGTCATGCCCGGTGAACTTTTGTACTGGGAAAGTCATGCCCGGTGAACTTTTGTATTGGGAAAGTCATGCCCGGTCAACTTTTGTATTGGGAAAGTCATGCCCGGTGATCTTTTGTACTGGGAAGGTCATGCCCGGTGAACTTTTGTATTGGGAAAGTCATGCCCGGTGAACTTTTGTATGGGAAAAATCATGCCCGGTGAACTTTTGTATGGGAAAAGTCATGCCCGGTGAACTTTTGTATGGGAAAAGTCATGCCCGGTGAACTTTTGTATTGGGAAAGTCATGCCCGGTGATCTTTTGTATTGGGAAAGTCATGCCCGGTGAACTTTTGTATTGGGAAAGTCATGTCCGGTGAACTTTTGTATTGGGAAAGTCATGCCCGGTGAACTTTTTTATTGGGAAAGTCATGCCCGGTGATCTTTTGTACTGGGAAAGTCATGCCCGGTCAACTTTTGTATTGGGAAAGTCATGCCCGGTGAACTTTTGTATGGGAAAAGTCATGCCCGGTCAACTTTTGTATTGGGAAAGTCATGCCCGGTGAACTTTTGTATTGGGAAAGTCATGCCCGGTGAA
This sequence comes from Musca autumnalis, assembly GCF_047663935.1. Classification (NCBI taxonomy): domain Eukaryota; kingdom Metazoa; phylum Arthropoda; class Insecta; order Diptera; family Muscidae; genus Musca; species Musca autumnalis. The sequence goes on from NW_027411688.1 coordinate 17,235, forward strand.
CTTTTGTACTGGGAAAGTCATGCCCGGTGAACTTTTGTATTGGGAAAGTCATGCCCGGTCAACTTTTGTATTGGGAAAGTCATGCCCGGTGATCTTTTGTATTGGGAAAGTCATGCCCTGTGAACTTTTGTATTGGGAAAGTCATGCCCGGTGAACTTTTGTATTGGGAAAGTCATGCCCGGTGAACTTTTGTATTGGGAAAGTCATGCCCGGTGAACTTTTGTATTGGGAAAGTCATGCCCGGTGAACTTTTGTATGGGAAAAGTCATGCCCGGTGAACTTTTGTATGGGAAAAGTCATGCCCGGTGAACTTTTGTATTGGGAAAGTCATGCCCGGTGAACTTTTGTATTGGGAAAGTCATGCCCGGTCAACTTTTGTATTGGGAAAGTCATGCCCGGTGAACTTTTGTATTGGGAAAGTCATGCCCGGTGATCTTTTGTACTGGGAAAGTCATGCCCGGTGAACTTTTGTATGGGAAAAGTCATGCCCGGTGATCTTTTGTACTGGGAAAGTCATGCCCGGTGATCTTTTGTACTGGGAAAGTCATGCCCGGTGAACTTTTGTATGGGAAAAGTCATGCCCGGTGAACTTTTGTATTGGGAAAGTCATGCCCGGTGATCTTTTGTATTGGGAAAGTCATGCCCGGTCAACTTTTGTATTGGGAAAGTCATGCCCGGTGAACTTTTGTATTGGGAAAGTCATGCCCGGTGATCTTTTGTACTGGGAAAGTCATGCCCGGTGAACTTTTGTATTGGGAAAGTCATGCCCGGTGAACTTTTGTATTGGGAAAGTCATGCCCGGTGATCTTTTGTACTGGGAAAGTCATGCCCGGTCAACTTTTGTATTGGGAAAGTCATGCCCGGAGAACTTTTGTATGGGAAAAGTCATGCCCGGTCAACTTTTGTATTGGCAAAGTCATGCCCGGTGAACTTTTGTATTGGGAAAGTCATGCCCGGTCAACTTTTGTATTGGGAAAGTCATGCCCGGTCAACTTTTGTATTGGGAAAGTCATGCCCGGTGAACTTTTGTACTGGGAAAGTCATGCCCGGTCAACTTTTCTATTGGGAAAGTCATGCCCGGTGAACTTTTGTATTGGGAAAGTCATGCCCGGTGAACTTTTGTACTGGGAAAGTCATGCCCGGTGAACTTTTGTATTGGGAAAGTCATGCCCGGTCAACTTTTGTATTGGGAAAGTCATGCCCGGTGATCTTTTGTACTGGGAAGGTCATGCCCGGTGAACTTTTGTATTGGGAAAGTCATGCCCGGTGAACTTTTGTATGGGAAAAATCATGCCCGGTGAACTTTTGTATGGGAAAAGTCATGCCCGGTGAACTTTTGTATGGGAAAAGTCATGCCCGGTGAACATTTGTATTGGGAAAGTCATGCCCGGTGATCTTTTGTATTGGGAAAGTCATGCCCGGTGAACTTTTGTATTGGGAAAGTCATGTCCGGTGAACTTTTGTATTGGGAAAGTCATGCCCGGTGAACTTTTGTATTGGGAAAGTCATGCCCGGTGATCTTTTGTACTGGGAAAGTCATGCCCAGTCAACTTTTGTATTGGGAAAGTCATGCCCGGTGAACTTTTGTATTGGGAAAGTCATGCCCGGTGAACTTTTGTACTGGGAAAGTCATGCCCGGTGAACTTTTGTATTGGGAAAGTCATGCCCGGTGAACTTTTGTATTGGGAAAGTCATGCCCGGTGAACTTTTGTATTGGGAAAGTCATGCCCGGTCAACTTTTGTATTGGGAAAGTCATGCCCGGTGATCTTTTGTATTGGGAAAGTCATGCCCTGTGAACTTTTGTATTGGGAAAGTCATGCCCGGTGAACTTTTGTATTGGGAAAGTCATGCCCGGTGAACTTTTGTATTGGGAAAGTCATGCCCGGTGAACTTTTGTATTGGGAAAGTCATGCCCGGTGAACTTTTGTATGGGAAAAGTCATGCCCGGTGAACTTTTGTATGGGAAAAGTCATGCCCGGTGAACTTTTGTATTGGGAAAGTCATGCCCGGTGAACTTTTGTATTGGGAAAGTCATGCCCGGTCAACTTTTGTATTGGGAAAGTCATGCCCGGTGAACTTTTGTATTGGGAAAGTCATGCCCGGTGATCTTTTGTACTGGGAAAGTCATGCCCGGTGAACTTTTGTATGGGAAAATCATGCCCGGTGATCTTTTGTACTGGGAAAGTCATGCCCGGTGAACTTTTGTATGGGAAAAGTCATGCCCGGTGAACTTTTGTATTGGGAAAGTCATGCCCGGTCAACTTTTGTATTAGGAAAGTCATGTCCGGTGAACTTTTGTACTGGGAAAGTCATGCCCGGTGAACTTTTGTATTGGGAAAGTCATCCCCGGTCAACTTTTGTATTGGGAAAGTCATGCCCGGTGAACTTTGTATTGGGAAAGTCATGCCCGGTGAACTTTTGTACTGGGAAAGTCATGCCCGGTCAACTTTTGTATTGGGAAAGTCATTCCCGGTCAACTTTTGTATTGGGAAAGTCATGCCCGGTGATCTTTTGTACTGGGAAAGTCATGCCCGGTGAACTTTTGTATTGGGAAAGTCATGCCCGGTGAACTTTTGTATTGGGAAAGTCATGCCCGGTGATCTTTTGTACTGGGAAAGTCATGCCCGGTCAACTTTTGTATTGGGAAAGTCATGCCCGGAGAACTTTTGTATGGGAAAAGTCATGCCCGGTCAACTTTTGTATTGGCAAAGTCATGCCCGGTGAACTTTTGTATTGGGAAAGTCATGCCCGGTCAACTTTTGTATTGGGAAAGTCATGCCCGGTCAACTTTTGTATTGGGAAAGTCATGCCCGGTGAACTTTTGTACTGGGAAAGTCATGCCCGGTCAACTTTTCTATTGGGAAAGTCATGCCCGGTGAACTTTTGTATTGGGAAAGTCATGCCCGGTGAACTTTTGTACTGGGAAAGTCATGCCCGGTGAACTTTTGTATTGGGAAAGTCATGCCCGGTCAACTTTTGTATTGGGAAAGTCATGCCCGGTCAACTTTTGTATTGGGAAAGTCATGCCCGGTGAACTTTTGTATTGGGAAAGTCATGCCCGGTGATCTTTTGTACTGGGAAAGTCATGCCCGGTGAACTTTTGTATGGGAAAAGTCATGCCCGGTGATCTTTTGTACTGGGAAAGTCATGCCCGGTGAACTTTTGTATGGGAAAAGTCATGCCCAGTCAACTTTTGTATTGGGAAAGTCATGCCCGGTCAACTTTTCTATTGGGAAAGTCATGCCCGGTGAACTTTTGTATTGGGAAAGTCATGCCCGGTGAACTTTTGTACTGGGAAAGTCATGCCCGGTGAACTTTTGTATTGGGAAAGTCATGCCCGGTGATCTTTTGTACTGGGAAAGTCATGCCCGGTGAACTTTTGTATGGGAAAAGTCATGCCCGGTGAACTTTTGTATTGGGAAAGTCATGCCCGGTGATCTTTTGTACTGGGAAAGTCATGCCCAGTCAACTTTTGTATTGGGAAAGTCATGCCCGGTGAACTTTTGTATTGGGAAAGTCATGCCCGGTGAACTTTTGTACTGGGAAAGTCATGCCCGGTGAACTTTTGTATTGGGAAAGTCATGCCCGGTGAACTTTTGTATTGGGAAAGTCATGCCCGGTGAACTTTTGTATTGGGAAAGTCATGCCCGGTCAACTTTTGTATTGGGAAAGTCATGCCCGGTGATCTTTTGTATTGGGAAAGTCATGCCCTGTGAACTTTTGTATTGGGAAAGTCATGCCCGGTGAACTTTTGTATTGGGAAAGTCATGCCCGGTGAACTTTTGTATTGGGAAAGTCATGCCCGGTGAACTTTTGTATTGGGAAAGTCATGCCCGGTGAACTTTTGTATGGGAAAAGTCATGCCCGGTGAACTTTTGTATGGGAAAAGTCATGCCCGGTGAACTTTTGTATTGGGAAAGTCATGCCCGGTGAACTTTTGTATTGGGAAAGTCATGCCCGGTCAACTTTTGTATTGGGAAAGTCATGCCCGGTGAACTTTTGTATTGGGAAAGTCATGCCCGGTGATCTTTTGTACTGGGAAAGTCATGCCCGGTGAACTTTTGTATGGGAAAAGTCATGCCCGGTGATCTTTTGTACTGGGAAAGTCATGCCCGGTGAACTTTTGTATGGGAAAAGTCATGCCCGGTGAACTTTTGTATTGGGAAAGTCATGCCCGGTCAACTTTTGTATTAGGAAAGTCATGCCCGGTGAACTTTTGTACTGGGAAAGTCATGCCCGGTGAACTTTTGTATTGGGAAAGTCATCCCCGGTCAACTTTTGTATTGGGAAAGTCATGCCCGGTGAACTTTGTATTGGGAAAGTCATGCCCGGTGAACTTTTGTACTGGGAAAGTCATGCCCGGTCAACTTTTGTATTGGGAAAGTCATTCCCGGTGAACTTTTGTATTGGGAAAGTCATGCCCGGTGAACTTTTGTACTGGGAAAGTCATGCCCGCTGAACTTTTGTATTGGGAAAGTCATGCCCGGTCAACTTTTGTATTGGGAAAGTCACGCCCGGTGATCTTTTGTACTGGGAAAGTCATGCCCGGTGAACTTTTGTATTGGGAAAGTCATGCCCGGTGAACTTTTGTATGGGAAAAGTCATGCCCGGTGAACTTTTGTATGGGAAAAGTCATGCCCGGTCAACTTTTGTATTGGGAAAGTCATGCCCGGCCAACTTTTGTATCGGAAAAGCCATGCCCGGTGATCTTTTGTATTGGGAATGTCATGCCCGGTCAACTTTTGTATTGGGAAAGTCATGCCCGGTCAACTTTTGTATTGGGAAAGTCATGCCCGGTCAACTTTTGTATTGCGAAAGTCATGCCCGGTCAACTTTTGTATTGGGAAGGTCATGCCCGGTCAACTTTTGTATTGGGAAAGCCATGCCCGGTGAACTTTTGTATTGGGAAAGTCATGCCCGGTGATCTCTTGTACTGGGAAAGTCATGCCCGGTCAACTTTTGTATTGGGAAAGTCATGCCCGGTGAACTTTTGTACTGGGAAAGTCATGCCCGGTGAACTTTTGTATTGGGAAAGTCATGCCCGGTGATCTTTTGTATTGGGAAAGTCATGCCCGGTCAACTTTTGTATTGGGAAAGTCATGCCCGGTGAACTTTTGTATTGGGAAAGTCATGCCCGGTCAACTTTTGTATTGGGAAAGTCATGCCCGATGAACTTTTGTACTGGGAAAGTCATGCCCGGTCAACTTTTGTACTGGGAAAGTCATGCCCGATGAACTTTTGTATGGGAAAAGTCATGCCCGGTGAACTTTTGTACTAGGAAAGTCATGCCCGGTCAACTTTTGTATTGGGAAAGTCATGCCCGGTGAACTTATGTATTGGGAAAGTCATGCCCGGCGAACTTTTGTATTGGGAAAGTCATGCCCGCTGATCTTTTGACTGGGAAATACATGCCCGGTCAACTTTTGTATTGGGAAAGTCATGCCCGGTGAACTTTTGTATGGGAAAAGTCATGCCCGGTGAACTTATGTATTGGGAAAGTCATGCCCGGTGAACTTTTGTATTGGGAAAGTCATGCCCGGTGAACTTTTGTACTGGGAAAGTCATGCCCGGTCAACTTTTGTATTGGGAAAGTCATGCCCGGTGATCTTTTGTACTGGGAAAGTCATGCCCGGTGAACTTTTGTATGGGAAAAGTCATGCCCGGTGAACTTTTGTATTGGGAAAGTCATGCCCGGTGATCTTTTGTACTGGGAAAGTCATGCCCGGTGAACTTTTGTATTGGGAAAGTCATGCCCGGTGAAATTTTGTATTGGGAAAGTCATGCCCGGTGAACTTTTGTACTGGGAAAGTCATGCCCGGTGAACTTTTGTATTGGGAAAGTCATGCCCGCTGATCTTTTGTACTGGGAAAGTCATGCCCGGTGAACTTTTGTATTGGGAAAGTCATGCCCGGTGAACTTTTGTATGGGAAAGTCATGCCCGGTGAACTTTTGTATGGGAAAGTCATGCCCGGTGAACTTTTGTATTGGGAAAGTCATGCCCGGTCAACTTTTGTATTGGGAAAGTCATGCCCGGTCAACTTTTGTATGGGAAAAGTCATGCCCGGTCAACTTTTGTATTGGGAAAGTCATGCCCGGTGAACTTTTGTATTGGGAAAGTCATGCCCGGTGAACTTTTGTATTGGGAAAGTCATGCCCGGTGAACTTTTGTATTGGGAAAGTCATGCCCGGTGATCTTTTGTACTGGGAAAGTCATGCCCGGTCAACTTTTGTATTGGGAAAGTCATGCCCGGTGATCTTTTGTACTGGGAAAGTCATGCCCGGTGAACTTTTGTATGGGAAAAGTCATGCCCGGTGAACTTTTGTATTGGGAAAGTCATGCCCGGTGAACTTTTGTATGGGAAAAGTCATGCCCGGTTAACTTTTGTATTGGGAAAGTCATGCCCGGTGATCTTTTGTACTGGGAAAGTCATGCCCGGTGATCTTTTGTACTGGGAAAGTCATGCCCGGTCAACTTTTGTATTGGGAAAGTCATGCCCGGTGAACTTTTGTATTGGGAAAGTCATGCCCGGTGAACTTTTTTATTGGGAAAGTCAAGCCCGGTGTACTTTTGTATTGGGAAAGTCATGCCCGGTGAACTTTTGTATTGGGAAAGTCATGCCCGGTGATCTTTTGTACTGGGAAAGTCATGCCCGGTGAACTTTTGTATTGGGAAAGTCATGCCCGGTGAACATTTGTATGGGAAAAGTCATGCCCGGTGATCTTTTGTATTGGGAAAGTCATGCCCGGTGAACTTTTGTATTGGGAAAGTCATGCCCGGTGATCTTTTGTACTGGGAAAGTCATGCCCGGTGAACTTTTGTATTGGGAAAGTCATGCCCTGTGAACTTTTGTATTGGGAAAGTCATGCCCGGTGAACTTTTGTATTGGGAAAGTCATGCCCGGTGAACTTTTGTATTGGGAAAGTCATGCCCGGTGAACTTTTGTATTGGGAAAGTCATGCCCGGTGAACTTTTGTATGGGAAAGTCATGCCCGGTGAACTTTTGTATGGGAAAAGTCATGCCCGGTGAACTTTTGTATTGGGAAAGTCATGCCCGGTGAACTTTTGTATTGGGAAAGTCATGCCCGGTCAACTTTTGTATTGGGAAAGTCATGCCCGGTGAACTTTTGTATTGGGAAAGTCATGCCCGGTGATCTTTTGTACTGGGAAAGTCATGCCCGGTGAACTTTTGTATGGGAAAAGTCATGCCCGGTGATCTTTTGTACTGGGAAAGTCATGCCCGGTGAACTTTTGTATGGGAAAAGTCATGCCCGGTGAACTTTTGTATTGGGAAAGTCATGCCCGGTCAACTTTTGTATTAGGAAAGTCATGCCCGGTGAACTTTTGTACTGGGAAAGTCATGCCCGGTGAACTTTTGTATTGGGAAAGTCATCCCCGGTCAACTTTTGTATTGGGAAAGTCATGCCCGGTGAACTTTGTATTGGGAAAGTCATGCCCGGTGAACTTTTGTACTGGGAAAGTCATGCCCGGTCAACTTTTGTATTGGGAAAGTCATTCCCGGTGAACTTTTGTATTGGGAAAGTCATGCCCGGTGAACTTTTGTACTGGGAAAGTCATGCCCGCTGAACTTTTGTATTGGGAAAGTCATGCCCGGTCAACTTTTGTATTGGGAAAGTCATGCCCGGTGATCTTTTGTACTGGGAAAATCATGCCCGGTGAACTTTTGTATTGGGAAAGTCATGCCCGGTGAACTTTTGTATGGGAAAAGTCATGCCCGGTGAACTTTTGTATGGGAAAAGTCATGCCCGGTCAACTTTTGTATTGGGAAAGTCATGCCCGGCCAACTTTTGTATCGGAAAAGCCATGCCCGGTGATCTTTTGTATTGGGAATGTCATGCCCGGTCAACTTTTGTATTGGGAAAGTCATGCCCGGTCAACTTTTGTATTGGGAAAGTCATGCCCGGTCAACTTTTGTATTGCGAAAGTCATGCCCGGTCAACTTTTGTATTGGGAAGGTCATGCCCGGTCAACTTTTGTATTGGGAAAGCCATGCCCGGTGAACTTTTGTATTGGGAAAGTCATGCCCGGTGATCTTTTGTACTGGGAAAGTCATGCCCGGTCAACTTTTGTATTGGGAAAGTCATGCCCGGTGAACTTTTGTACTGGGAAAGTCATGCCCGGTGAACTTTTGTATTGGGAAAGTCATGCCCGGTGATCTTTTGTATTGGGAAAGTCATGCCCGGTCAACTTTTGTATTGGGAAAGTCATGCCCGGTGAACTTTTGTGTTGGGAAAGTCATGCCCGGTCAACTTTTGTATTGGGAAAGTCATGCCCGGTGAACTTTTGTACTGGGAAAGTCATGCCCGGTCAACTTTTGTACTGGGAAAGTCATGCCCGATGAACTTTTGTATGGGAAAAGTCATGCCCGGTGAACTTTTGTACTAGGAAAGTCATGCCCGGTCAACTTTTGTATTGGGAAAGTCATGCCCGGTGAACTTATGTATTGGGAAAGTCATGCCCGGCGAACTTTTGTATTGGGAAAGTCATGCCCGCTGATCTTTTGTACTGGGAAATACATGCCCGGTCAACTTTTGTATTGGGAAAGTCATGCCCGGTGAACTTTTGTATGGGAAAAGTCATGCCCGGTGAACTTATGTATTGGGAAAGTCATGCCCGGTGAACTTTTGTATTGGGAAAGTCATGCCCGGTGAACTTTTGTACTGGGAAAGTCATGCCCGGTCAACTTTTGTATTGGGAAAGTCATGCCCGGTGATCTTTTGTACTGGGAAAGTCATGCCCGGTGAACTTTTGTATGGGAAAAGTCATGCCCGGTGAACTTTTGTATTGGGAAAGTCATGCCCGGTGATCTTTTGTACTGGGAAAGTCATGCCCGGTGAACTTTTGTATTGGGAAAGTCATGCCCGGTGAAATTTTGTATTGGGAAAGTCATGCCCGGTGAACTTTTGTACTGGGAAAGTCATGCCCGGTGAACTTTTGTATTGGGAAAGTCATGCCCGGTCAACTTTTGTATTGGGAAAGTCATGCCCGCTGATCTTTTGTACTGGGAAAGTCATGCCCGGTGAACTTTTGTATTGGGAAAGTCATGCCCGGTGAACTTTTGTATGGGAAAGTCATACCCGGTGAACTTTTGTATTGGGAAAGTCATGCCCGGTCAACTTTTGTATTGGGAAAGTCATGCCCGGTCAACTTTTGTATGGGAAAAGTCATGCCCGGTCAACTTTTGTATTGGGAAAGTCATGCCCGGTGAACTTTTGTATTGGGAAAGTCATGCCCGGTGAACTTTTGTATTGGGAAAGTCATGCCCGGTGAACTTTTGTATTGGGAAAGTCATGCCCGGTGATCTTTTGTACTGGGAAAGTCATGCCCGGTGAACTTTTGTACTGGGAAAGTCATGCCCGGTGAACTTTTGTATTGGGAAAGTCATGCCCGGTGATCTTTTGTACTGGGAAAGTCATGCCCGTCAACTTTTGTATTGGGAAACTCATGCCCGGTGAACTTTTGTATTGGGAAAGTCATGCCCGGTGAACTTTTGTATTGGGAAAGTCATGCCCGGTGATCTTTTGTACTGGGAAATACATGCCCGGTCAACTTTTGTACTGGGAAAGTCATGCCCGGTCAACTTTTGTATTGGGAAAGTCATGCCCGGTGATCTTTTGTACTGGGAAAGTCATGCCCGGTGAACTTTTGTATGGGAAAAGTCATGCCCGGTGAACTTTTGTATTGTGAAAGTCATGCCCGGTCAACTTTTGTATTGGGAAAGTCATGCCCGGTGATCTTTTGTACTGGGAAAGTCATGCCCGGTCAACTTTTGTATTGGGAAAGTCATGCCCGGTGATCTTTTGTACTGGGAAAGTCATGCCCGGTGAACTTTTGTATGGGAAAAGTCATGCCCGGTGAACTTTTGTATTGGGAAAGTCATGCCCGGTGAACTTTTGTATGGGAAAAGTCATGCCCGGTTAACTTTTGTATTGGGAAAGTCATGCCCGGTGATCTTTTGTACTGGGAAAGTCATGCCCGGTGATCTTTTGTACTGGGAAAGTCATGCCCGGTCAACTTTTGTATTGGGAAAGTCATGCCCGGTGAACTTTTGTATTGGGAAAGTCATGCCCGGTGAACTTTTTTATTGGGAAAGTCAAGCCCGGTGTACTTTTGTATTGGGAAAGTCATGCCCGGTGAACTTTTGTATTGGGAAAGTCATGCCCGGTGATCTTTTGTACTGGGAAAGTCATGCCCGGTGAACTTTTGTATTGGGAAAGTCATGCCCGGTGAACATTTGTATGGGAAAAGTCATGCCCGGTGAACTTTTGTTTGGGAAAAGTCATGCCCGGTGAACTTTGTATTGGGAAAGTCATGCCCGGAGAACTTTTGTATTGGGAAAGTCATGCCCGGTGAACTTTTGTATTGGGAAAGTCATGCCCGGTGATCTTTTGTACTGGGAAAGTCATGCCCGGTGAACTTTTGTATTGGGAAAGTCATGCCCGGTGAACTTTTGTATTGGGAAAGTCATGCCCGGTGAACATTTGTACTGGGAAAGTCATGCCCGGTCAACTTTTGTATTGGGAAAGTCATGCCCGGTGATCTTTTGTACTGGGAAAGTCATGCCCGGTGAACTTATGTATTGGGAAAGTCATGCCCGGTGAACTTTTGTATTGGGAAAGTCATGCCCGGTGAACATTTGTACTGGGAAAGTCATGCCCGGTGAACTTTTGTATTGGGAAAGTCATGCCCGGTGATCTTTTGTACTGGGAAAGTCATGCCCGGTGAACTTTTGTATTGGGAAAGTCATACCCGGTGATCTTTTGTACTGGGAAAGTCATGCCCGGTGAACTTTTGTATTGGGAAAGTCATGCCCGGTGAACTTTTGTATTGGGAAAGTCATGCCCGGTGAACTTTTGTATTGGGAAAGTCATGCCCGGTGAACTCTTGTATTGGGAAAGTCATGCCCGGTGAACTTTTGTATTGGGAAAGTCATGCCCGGTGAACTTTTGTATTGGGAAAGTCATGCCCGGTGAACTTTTGTATTGCGAAAGTCATGCCCGGTGAACTTTTGCATGGGAAAATTCATGCCCGGTGAACTTTTGTATTGGGAAAGTCATGCCCGGTGAACTTTTGTACTGGGAAAGTCATGCCCGGTGAACTTTTGTATGGGAAAAGTCATGCCCGGTGATCTTTTGTACTGGGAAAGTCATGCCCGGTGATCTTTTGTACTGGGAAAGTCATGCCCGGTGAACTTTTGTATGGGAAAAGTCATGCCCGGTGATCTTTTGTACTGGGAAAGTCATGCCCGGTCAACTTTTGTATTGGGAAAGTCATGCCCGGTCAACTTTTGTATTGGGAAAGTCATGCCCGGTGAACTTTTGTATTGGGAAAGTCATGCCCGGTGAACTTTAGTATTGGGAAAGTCATGCCCGGTGAACTTTTGTATTGGGAAAGTCATGCCCGGTGATCTTTTGTACTGGGAAAGTCATGCCCGGTCAACTTTTGTATTGGGAAAGTCATGCCCGGTGATCTTTTGTATTGGGAAAGTCATGCCCGGTGAACTTTTGTATGGGAAAAGTCATGCCCGGTGAACTTTTGTACTGGGAAAGTCATGCCCGGTGAACTTTTGTATGGGAAAAGTCATGCCCGGTGATCTTTTGTATGGGAAAAGTCATGCCTGGTCAACTTTTGTATTGGAAAAGTCATGCCCGGTCAACTTTTGTATTGGGAAAGTCATGCCCGGTCAACTTTTGTATTGGGAAAGTCATGCCCGGTGAACTTTTGTATTGGGAAAGTCATGCCCGGTGAACTTTTGTATTGGGAAAGTCATGCCCGGTGATCTTTTGTACTGGGAAAGTCATGCCCGGTGAACTTTTGTATTGGAAAAGTCATGCCCGGTGATCTTTTGTACTGGGAAAGTCATGCCCGGTGAACTTTTGTATTGGGAAAGTCATGCCCGGTCAACTTTTGTATTGGGAAAGTCATGCCCGGTGAACTTTTGTATGGGAAAAGTCATGCCCGGTTATCTTTTGTACTGGGAAAGTCATGCCCGGTCAACTTTTGTATTGGGAAAGTCATGCCCGGTGATCTTTGGTACTGGGAAAGTCATGCCCGGTCAACTTTTGTATTGGGAAAGTCATGCCCGGTGAACTTTTGTATTGGGAAAGTCATGCCCGGTGAACTTTTGTATGGGAAAAGTCATGCCCAGTGATATTTTGTACTGGGAAAGTCATGCCCGGTGAACTTTTGTATTGGGAAAGTCATGCCCGGTGAACTTTTGTGTTGGGAAAGCCATGCCCGGTCAACTTTTGTATGGGAAAATCATGCCCGGTGATCTTTTGTACTGGGAAAGTCATGCACGGTCAACTTTTGTATTGGGAAAGTCATGCCCGGTCAACTTTTGTATTGGGAAAGTCATGCCCGGTGAACTTTTGTATGGGAAAAGTCATGCCCGGTTATCTTTTGTACTGGGAAAGTCATGCCCGGTGAACTTTTGTATGGGAAAAGTCATGCCCGGTTATCTTTTGTACTGGGAAAGTCATGCCCGGTCAACTTTTGTATTGGGAAAGTCATGCCCGGTGATCTTTGGTACTGGGAAAGTCATGCCCGGTCAACTTTTGTATTGGGAAAGTCATGCCCGGTGAACTTTTGTATTGGGAAAGTCATGCCCGGTGAACTTTTGTATGGGAAAAGTCATGCTCAGTGATATTTTGTACTGGGAAAGTCATGCCCGGTGAACTTTTGTATTGGGAAAGTCATGCCCGGTGAACTTTTGTGTTGGGAAAGCCATGCCCGGTCAACTTTTGTATGGGAAAATCATGCCCGGTGATCTTTTGTACTGGGAAAGTCATGCACGGTCAACTTTTGTATTGGGAAAGTCATGCCCGGTGATCTTTGGTACTGGGAAAGTCATGCCCGGTCAACTTTTGTATTGGGAAAGTCATGCCCGGTGAACTTTTGTATGGGAAAAGTCATGCCCGGTGAACTTTTGTATGGGAAAAGTCATGCCCGGTGAACTTTTGTATTGGGATAGTCATGCCCGGTCAACTTTTGTATTAGGAAAGTCATGCCCGGTCAACTTTTGTATGGGAAAAGTCATGCCCGGTGAACTTTTGTACTGGGAAAGTCATGCCCGGTGAACTTTTGTACTGGGAAAGTCATGCCCGGTGAACTTTTGTATTGGCAAAGTCATGCCCGGTGAACTTTTGTATTAGGAAAGTCATGCCCGGTGAACTTTTGTATTGGGAAAGTCATGCCCGGTGAACTTTTGTATTGGGAAAGTCATGCCCGGTGAACTTTTGTATTGGGAAAGTCATGCCCGGTCAACTTTTGTATGGGAAAAGTCATGCCCGGTGAACTTTTGTATTGGGAAAGTCATGCCCGGTCAACTTTTGTATGGGAAAAGTAATGCCCGGTGAACTTTTGTATTGGGAAAGTCATGCCCGGTGAACTTTTGTATTGGGAAAGTCATGCCCGGTCAACTTTTGTATTGGGAAAGTCATGCCCGGTGAACTTTTGTATTGGGAAAGTCATGCCCGGTGATCTTTTGTACTGGGAAAGTCATGCCCGGTGAACTTTTGTATTGGGAAAGTCATGCCCGGTGAACTTTTGTATTGGGAAAGTCATGCCCGGTGAACTTTTGTACTGGGAAAGTCATGCCCGGTGAACTTTTGTAATGGGAAAGTCATGCCCGGTGAACTTTTGTATTGGGAAAGTCATGCCCGGTCAACTTTTGTATTGGGAAAGTCATGCCCGGTGAACTTTTGTATGGGAAAAGTCATGCCCGGTTATCTTTTGTACTGGGAAAGTCATGCCCGGTCAACTTTTGTATTGGGAAAGTCATGCCCGGTGATCTTTGGTACTGGGAAAGTCATGCCCGGTCAACTTTTGTATTGGGAAAGTCATGCCCGGTGAACTTTTGTATTGGGAAAGTCATGCCCGGTGAACTTTTGTATGGGAAAAGTCATGCCCAGTGATATTTTGTACTGGGAAAGTCATGCCCGGTGAACTTTTGTATTGGGAAAGTCATGCCCGGTGAACTTTTGTGTTGGGAAAGCCATGCCCGGTCAACTTTTGTATGGGAAAATCATGCCCGGTGATCTTTTGTACTGGGAAAGTCATGCACGGTCAACTTTTGTATTGGGAAAGTCATGCCCGGTGATCTTTGGTACTGGGAAAGTCATGCCCGGTCAACTTTTGTATTGGGAAAGTCATGCCCGGTGAACTTTTGTATGGGAAAAGTCATGCCCGGTGAACTTTTGTATGGGAAAAGTCATGCCCGGTGAACTTTTGTATTGGGATAGTCATGCCCGGTCAACTTTTGTATTAGGAAAGTCATGCCCGGTCAACTTTTGTATGGGAAAAGTCATGCCCGGTGAACTTTTGTACTGGGAAAGTCATGCCCGGTGAACTTTTGTACTGGGAAAGTCATGCCCGGTGAACTTTTGTATTGGGAAAGTCATGCCCGGTGAACTTTTGTATTAGGAAAGTCATGCCCGGTGAACTTTTGTATTGGGAAAGTCATGCCCGGTGAACTTTTGTATTGGGAAAGTCATGCCCGGTGAACTTTTGTATTGGGAAAGTCATGCCCGGTCAACTTTTGTATGGGAAAAGTCATGCCCGGTGAACTTTTGTATTGGGAAAGTCATGCCCGGTCAACTTTTGTATGGGAAAAGTAATGCCCGGTGAACTTTTGTATTGGGAAAGTCATGCCCGGTGAACTTTTGTATTGGGAAAGTCATGCCCGGTCAACTTTTGTATTGGGAAAGTCATGCCCGGTGAACTTTTGTATTGGGAAAGTCATGCCCGGTGATCTTTTGTACTGGGAAAGTCATGCCCGGTGAACTTTTGTATTGGGAAAGTCATGCCCGGTGAACTTTTGTATTGGGAAAGTCATGCCCGGTGAACTTTTGTACTGGGAAAGTCATGCCCGGTGAACTTTTGTAATGGGAAAGTCATGCCCGGTCAACTTTTGTATTGGGAAAGTCATGCCCGGTGATCTTTTGTACTGGGAAAGTCATGCCCGGTGAACTTTTGTATTGGGAAAGTCATGCCCGGTGAACTTTTGTATGGGAAAGTCATGCCCGGTGAACTTTTGTATTGGGAAAGTCATGCCCGGTCAACTTTTGTATTGGGAAAGTCATGCCCGGTCAACTTTTGTATGGGAAAAGTCATGCCCGGTCAACTTTTGTGTTGGGAAAGTCATGCCCGGTGAACTTTTCTATTGGGAAAGTCATGCCCGGTGAACTTTTGTATTGGGAAAGTCATGCCCGGTGAACTTTTGTATTGGGAAAGTCATGCCCGGTGATCTTTTGTACTGGGAAAGTCATGCCCGGTGAACTTTTGTATGGGAAAAGTCATGCCCGGTCAACTTTTGTATTGGGAAAGTCATGCCCGGTCAACTTTTGTATTGGGAAAGTCATGCCCGGTGAACTTTTGTATGGGAAAAGTCATGCCCGGTCAACTTTTGTATTGGGAAAGTCATGCCCGGTCAACCTTTGTATTGGGAAAGTCATGCCCGGTGAACTTTTGTATGGGAAAAGTCATGCCCGGTGAACTTTTGTATTGAGAAAGTCATGCCCGGTGATCTTTTGTATTGGGAAAGTCATGCCCGGTGAACTTTTGTATTGGGAAAGTCATGCCCGGTGAACTTTTGTATTGGGAAAGTCATGCCCGGTGAACTTTTGTATTGGGAAAGTCATGCCCGGTGAACTTTTGTATTGGGAAAGTCATGCCCGGTGAACTTTTGTATTGGGAAAGTCATGCCCGGTGAACTTTTGTACTGGGAAAGTCATGCCCGGTGAACTTTTGTATTGGGAAAGTCATGCCCGGTGATCTTTTGTACTGGGAAAGTCATGCCCGGTGAACTTTTGTATGGGAAAACTCATGCCCGGTGAACTTTTGTATGGGAAAAGTCATGCCCGGTGATCTTTTGTACTGGGAAAGTCATGCCCGGTGAACTTTTGTATTGGGAATGTCATGCCCGGTGATCTTTTGTATTGGAAAAGTCATGCCCGGTGAACTTTTGTATTGGGAAAGTCATGCCCGGTGAACTTTTGTACTGGGAAAGTCATGCCCGGTCAACTTTTGTATTGGGAAAGTCATGCCCGGTGAACTTTTGTATTGGGAAAGTCATGCCCGGTCAACTTTTGTACTGGGAAAGTCATGCCCGGTGAACTTTTGTATTGGGAAAGTCATGCCCGGTCAACTTTTGTATTGGGAAAGTCATGCCCGGTGATCTTTTGTACTGGGAAAGTCATGCCCGGTTATCTCTTGTACTGGGAAAGTCATGCCCGGTCAACTTTTGTATTGGGAAAGTCATGCCCGGTGATCTTTTGTACTGGGAAAGTCATGCCCGGTGAACTTTTGTACTGGGAAAGTCACGCCCGGTGAACTTTTGTATTGGGAAAGTCATGCCCGGTGAACTTTTGTATGGGAAAGTCATGCCCGGTGAACTTTTGTATTGGGAAAGTCATGCCCGGTGATCTTTTTTACTGGGAAAGTCATGCCCGGTGAACTTTTGTACTGGGAAAGTCATGCCCGGTGAACTTTTGTATTGGGAAAGTCATGCCCGGTGAACTTTTGTATGGGAAAGTCATGCCCGGTGATCTTTTGTACTGGGAAAGTCATGCCCGGTGAACTTTTGTATTGGGAAAGTCATGCCCGGTGAACTTTTGTATGGGAAAAGTCATGCCCGGTGAACTTTTGTATTGGGAAAGTCATGCCCGGTGAACTTTTGTATGGGAAAAGTCATGCCCGGTGAACTTTTGTATTGGGAAAGTCATGCCCGGTGAACTTTTGTATTGGGAAAGTCATGCCCGGTGAACATTTGTACTGGGAAAGTCATGCCCGGTCAACTTTTGTATTGGGAAAGTCATGCCCGGTGAACTTTTGTATTGGGAAAGTCATGCCCGGTGAACTTTTGTATTGGGAAAGTCATGCCCGGTGAACTTTTGTATTGGGAAAGTCATGCCCGGTGATCTTTTGTACTGGGAAAGTCATGCCCAGTGAACTTTTGTATTGGGAAAGTCATGCCCGGTGAACTTTTGTATTGGGAAAGTCATGCCCGGTGAACATTTGTACTGGGAAAGTCATGCCCGGTGAACTTTTGTATTGGGGAAGTCATGCCCGGTGAACTTTTGTACTGGGAAAGTCATGCCCGGTGAACTTATGTATTGGGAAAGTCATGCCCGGTCAACTTTTGTATTGGGAAAGTCATGCCCGGTGATCTTTTGTACTGGGAAAGTCATGCCCGGTGATCTTTTGTACTGGGAAAGTCATGCCCGGTGAACTTTTGTATTGGGAAAGTCATGCCCGGTGAACTTTTGTACTGGGAAAGTCATGCCCGGTGAACTTTTGTATTGGGAAAGTCATGCCCGGTGAACTTTTGTATTGGGAACTTTTGTATTGGGAGCCGGTGAACTTTTGTATTGGGAAAGTCATGCCCGGTCAACTTTTGTATTGGGAAAGTCATGCCCGGTGAAATTTTGTACTGGGAAAGTCATGTCCGGTGAACTTTTGTATTGGGAAAGTCATGCCCGGTCAACTTTTGTATTGGGAAAGTCATGCCCGGTGATCTTTTGTACTGGGAAAGTCATGCTCGGTGAACTTTTGTATTGGGAAAGTCATGCCCGGTGAACTTTTGTATTGGGAAAGTCATGCCCGGTGAACTTTTGTATTGGGAAAGTCATGCCCGGTGATCTTTTGTACTGGGAAAGTCATGCCCGGTGAACTTTTGTATTGGGAAAGTCATGCCCGGTGATCTTTTGTATTGGGAAAGTCATGCCCGGTCAACTTTTGTATGGGAAAAGTCATGCCCGGTGAACTTTTGTATTGGGAAAGTCATGCCCGGTCAACTTTTGTATTAGGAAAGTCATGCCCGGTGAACTTTTGTATTGGGAAAGTCATGCCCGGTGATCTTTTGTATGGGAAAAGTCATGCCCGGTGAACTTTTGTATTGGGAAAGTCATGCCCGGTGAACATTTGTATGGGAAAAGTCATGCCCGGTGAACTTTTGTATTGGGAAAGTCATGCCCGGTGAACTTTTGTATTGGGAAAGTCATGCCCGGTGAACTTTTGTATTGGGAAAGTCATGCCCGGTGATCTTTTGTACTGGGAAAGTCATGTCCGGTCAACTTTTGTATCAGGAAAGTCATGCCCGGTGAACTGTTGTATTGGGAAAGTCATGCCCGGTGAACATTTGTATGGGAAAAGTCATGCCCGGTGAAATTTTGTATTGGGAAAGTCATGCCCGGTGAACTTTTGTATTGGGAAAGTCATGCCAGGTGAACTTTTGTATTGGGAAAGTCAAGCCCGGTGATCTTTTGTACTGGGAAAGTCATGCCCGGTGAACTTTTGTATTGGGAAAGTCATGCCCGGTGAACTTTTGTATTGGGAAAGTCATGCCCGGTGAACTTTTGTATTGGGAAAGTCATGCCCGGTGAACTTTTGTATTGGGAAAGTCATGCCCGGTGAACTTTTGTATTGGGAAAGTCATGCCCGGTGAACTTTTGTATTGGGAAAGTCATGCCCGGTGATCTTTTGTACTGGGAAAGTCATGCCCGGTGAACTTTTGTATTGGGAAAGTCATGCCCGGTGAACTTTTGTATTGGGAAAGTCATGCCCGGGCAACTTTTGTATTGGGAATGTCATGCCCGGTGAACTTTTTTATTGGGAAAGTCATGCCCGGTGAACTTTTGTATTGGGAAAGTCATGCCCGGTGATCTTTTGTACTGGGAAAGTCATGCCCGGTCAACTTTTGTATCAGGAAAGTCATGCCCGGTGAACTGTTGTATTGGGAAAGTCATGCCCGGTGAACATTTGTATGGGAAAAGTCATGCCCGGTGAACTTTTGTATTGGGAAAGTCATGCCCGGTGAACTTTTGTATTGGGAAAGTCATGCCAGGTGATCTTTTGAACTGGGAAAGTCATGCCCGGTGAACTTTTGTATGGGAAAAGTCATGCCCGGTGAACTTTTGTATTGGGAAAGTCATGCCCGGTGAACTTTTGTATTGGGAAAGTCATGCCCGGTGAACTTTTGTATTGGGAAAGTCATGCCCGGTGAACTTTTGTATTGGGAAAGTCATGCCCGGTGATCTTTTGTACTGGGAAAGTCATGCCCGGTGAACTTTTGTATTGGGAAAGTCATGCCCGGTGAACTTTTGTATTGGGAAAGTCATGCCCGGTCAACTTTTGTATGGGAAAAGTCATGCCCGGTGAACTTTTGTATGGGAAAAGTCATGCCCGGTGAACTTTTGTATTGGGAAAGTCATGCCCGGTGAACTTTTCTATGGGAAAAGTCATGCCCGGTGATCTTTTGTACTGGGAAAGTCATGCGCGGTGAACTTTTGTATGGGAAAAGTCATGCCCGGTGAACTTTTGTATTGGGAAAGTCATGCCCGGTGATCTTTTGTACTGGGAAAGTCATGCCCAGTGAACTTTTGTATTGGGAAAGTCATGCCCGGTGAACTTTTGTATTGGGAAAGTCATGCCCGGTGAACATTTGTACTGGGAAAGTCATGCCCGGTGAACTTTTGTATTGGGGAAGTCATGCCCGGTGAACTTTTGTACTGGGAAAGTCATGCCCGGTGAACTTATGTATTGGGAAAGTCATGCCCGGTCAACTTTTGTATTGGGAAAGTCATGCCCGGTGATCTTTTGTACTGGGAAAGTCATGCCCGGTGATCTTTTGTACTGGGAAAGTCATGCCCGGTGAACTTTTGTATTGGGAAAGTCATGCCCGGTGAACTTTTGTACTGGGAAAGTCATGCCCGGTGAACTTTTGTATTGGGAAAGGCATGCCCGGTGAACTTTTGTATTGGGAACTTTTGTATTGGGAGCCGGTGAACTTTTGTATTGGGAAAGTCATGCCCGTTCAACTTTTGTATTGGGAAAGTCATGCCCGGTGAACTTTTGTACTGGGAAAGTCATGTCCGGTGAACTTTTGTATTGGGAAAGTCATGCCCGGTCAACTTTTGTATTGGGAAAGTCATGCCCGGTGATCTTTTGTACTGGGAAAGTCATGCTCGGTGAACTTTTGTATTGGGAAAGTCATGCCCGGTGATCTTTTGTACTGGGAAAGTCATGCCCGGTGATCTCTTGTACTGGGAAAGTCATGCCCGGTCAACTTTTGTATTGGGAAAGTCATGCCCGGTGATCTTTTGTACTGGGAAAGTCATGCCCGGTGAACTTTTGTACTGGGAAAGTCACGCCCGGTGAACTTTTGTATTGGGAAAGTCATGCCCGGTGAACTTTTGTATGGGAAAGTCATGCCCGGTGAACTTTTGTATTGGGAAAGTCATGCCCGGTGATCTTTTGTACTGGGAAAGTCATGCCCGGTGAACTTTTGTACTGGGAAAGTCATGCCCGGTGAACTTTTGTATTGGGAAAGTCATGCCCGGTGAACTTTTGTATGGGAAAGTCATGCCCGGTGATCTTTTGTACTGGGAAAGTCATGCCCGGTGAACTTTTGTATTGGGAAAGTCATGCCCGGTGAACTTTTGTATGGGAAAAGTCATGCCCGGTGAACTTTTGTATTGGGAAAGTCATGCCCGGTGAACTTTTGTATGGGAAAAGTCATGCCCGGTGAACTTTTGTATTGGGAAAGTCATGCCCGGTGAACTTTTGTATTGGGAAAGTCATGCCCGGTGAACATTTGTACTGGGAAAATCATGCCCGGTCAACTTTTGTATTGGGAAAGTCATGCCCGGTGAACTTTTGTATTGGGAAAGTCATGCCCGGTGAACTTTTGTATTGGGAAAGTCATGCCCGGTGAACTTTTGTATTGGGAAAGTCATGCCCGGTGATCTTTTGTACTGGGAAAGTCATGCCCAGTGAACTTTTGTATTGGGAAAGTCATGCCCGGTGAACTTTTGTATTGGGAAAGTCATGCCCGGTGAACATTTGTACTGGGAAAGTCATGCCCGGTGAACTTTTGTATTGGGGAAGTCATGCCCGGTGAACTTTTGTACTGGGAAAGTCATGCCCGGTGAACTTATGTATTGGGAAAGTCATGCCCGGTCAACTTTTGTATTGGGAAAGTCATGCCCGGTGATCTTTTGTACTGGGAAAGTCATGCCCGGTGATCTTTTGTACTGGGAAAGTCATGCCCGGTGAACTTTTGTATTGGGAAAGTCATGCCCGGTGAACTTTTGTACTGGGAAAGTCATGCCCGGTGAACTTTTGTATTGGGAAAGTCATGCCCGGTGAACTTTTGTATTGGGAACTTTTGTATTGGGAGCCGGTGAACTTTTGTATTGGGAAAGTCATGCCCGGTCAACTTTTGTATTGGGAAAGTCATGCCCGGTGAACTTTTGTACTGGGAAAGTCATGTCCGGTGAACTTTTGTATTGGGAAAGTCATGCCCGGTCAACTTTTGTATTGGGAAAGTCATGCCCGGTGATCTTTTGTACTGGGAAAGTCATGCTCGGTGAACTTTTGTATTGGGAAAGTCATGCCCGGTGAACTTTTGTATTGGGAAAGTCATGTCCGGTGAACTTTTGTATTGGGAAAGTCATGCCCGGTGATCTTTTGTACTGGGAAAGTCATGCCCGGTGAACTTTTGTATTGGGAAAGTCATGCCCGGTGATCTTTTGTATTGGGAAAGTCATGCCCGGTCAACTTTTGTATGGGAAAAGTCATGCCCGGTGAACTTTTGTATTGGGAAAGTCATGCCCGGTCAACTTTTGTATTAGGAAAGTCATGCCCGGTGAACTTTTGTATTGGGAAAGTCATGCCCGGTGATCTTTTGTATGGGAAAAGTCATGCCCGGTGATCTTTTGTACTGGGAAAGTCATGCCCGGTGAACTTTTGTATGGGAAAAGTCATGCCCGGTGAACTTTTGTATTGGGAAAGTCATGCCCGGTGAACTTTTGTATTGGGAAAGTCATGCCCGGTGATCTTTTGTATGGGAAAAGTCATGCCCGGTGAACTTTTGTACTGGGAAAGTCATGCCCGGTGAACATTTGTATGGGAAAAGTCATGCCCGGTGAACTTTTGTATTGGGAAAGTCATGCCCGGTGAACTTTTGTATTGGGAAAGTCATGCCCGGTGAACTTTTGTATTGGGAAAGTCATGCCCGGTGATCTTTTGTACTGGGAAAGTCATGTCCGGTCAACTTTTGTATCAGGAAAGTCATGCCCGGTGAACTGTTGTATTGGGAAAGTCATGCCCGGTGAACTTTTGTATTGGGAAAGTCATGCCAGGTGATCTTTTGAACTGGGAAAGTCATGCCCGGTGAACTTTTGTATGGGAAAAGTCATGCCCGGTGAACTTTTGTATTGGGAAAGTCATGCCCGGTGAACTTTTGTATTGGGAAAGTCATGCCCGGTGAACTTTTGTATTGGGAAAGTCATGCCCGGTGAACTTTTGTATTGGGAAAGTCATGCCCGGTGATCTTTTGTACTGGGAAAGTCATGCCCGGTGAACTTTTGTATTGGGAAAGTCATGCCCGGTGAACTTTTGTATTGGGAAAGTCATGCCCGGTCAACTTTTGTATTGGGAAAGTCATGCCCGGTGAACTTTTGTATTGGGAAAGTCATGCCCGGTGAACTTTTGTATTGGGAAAGTCATGCCCGGTGATCTTTTGTACTGGGAAAGTCATGCCCGGTCAACTTTTGTATCAGGAAAGTCATGCCCGGTGAACTGTTGTATTGGGAAAGTCATGCCCGGTGAACATTTGTATGGGAAAAGTCATGCCCGGTGAACTTTTGTATTGGGAAAGTCATGCCCGGTGAACTTTTGTATTGGGAAAGTCATGCCAGGTGATCTTTTGAACTGGGAAAGTCATGCCCGGTGAACTTTTGTATGGGAAAAGTCATGCCCGGTGAACTTTTGTATTGGGAAAGTCATGCCCGGTGAACTTTTGTATTGGGAAAGTCATGCCCGGTGAACTTTTGTATTGGGAAAGTCATGCCCGGTGAACTTTTGTATTGGGAAAGTCATGCCCGGTGATCTTTTGTACTGGGAAAGTCATGCCCGGTGAACTTTTGTATTGGGAAAGTCATGCCCGGTGAACTTTTGTATTGGGAAAGTCATGCCCGGTCAACTTTTGTATGGGAAAAGTCATGCCCGGTGAACTTTTGTATGGGAAAAGTCATGCCCGGTGAACTTTTGTATTGGGAAAGTCATGCCCGGTGAACTTTTCTATGGGAAAAGTCATGCCCGGTGATCTTTTGTACTGGGAAAGTCATGCGCGGTGAACTTTTGTATGGGAAAAGTCATGCCCGGTGAACTTTTGTATTGGGAAAGTCATGCCCGGTGAACTCTTGTATTGGGAAAGTCATGTCCGGTGAACTTTTGTATTGGGAAAGTCATGCCCGGTGATCTTTTGTACTGGGAAAGTCATGCCCGGTGAACTTTTGTATTGGGAAAGTCATGCCCGGTGATCTTTTGTACTGGGAAAAGTCATGCCCGGTGATCTTTTGTACTGGGAAAGTCATGCCCGGTGAACTTTTGTATTGGGAAAGTAATGCCCGGTGAACTTTTGTATTGGGAAAGTCATGCCCGGTGATCTTTTGTACTGGGAAAGTCATGCCCGGTGAACTTTATTATTGGGAAAGTCATGCCCGGTGAACTTTTGTATTGGGAAAGTCATGCCCGGTGAACTTTTGTATTGGGAAAGTCATGCCCGGTGAACTTTTGTATTGGGAAAGTCATGCCCGGTGATCTTTTGTACTGGGAAAGTCATGCCCGGTGCACTTTTGTATTGGGAAAGTCATGCCCGGTGAACTTTTGTATGGGAAAAGTCATGCCCGGTGAACTTTTGTATTGGGAAAGTCATGCGCGGTCAACTTTTGTATTGGGAAAGTCATGCGCGGTCAACTTTTGTATTGGGAAAGTCATGCCCGGTGATCTTTTGTACTGGGAAAGTCATGCCCGGTGAACTTTTGTATGGGAAAAGTCATGCCGGTGAACTTTTGTATTGGGAAAATCATGCCCGGTCAACTTTTGTATTGGGAAAGTCATGCCGGTGATCTTTTGTATTGGGAAAGTCATGCCCGGTGAACTTTTGTATTGCGAAAGTCATGCACGGTGAACTTTTGTATTGGGAAAGTCATGCCCGGTGAACTTTTGTATTGGGAAAGTCCTGCCCGGTGAACTTTTGTATTGGGAAAGTCATGCCCGGTAAACTTTTGTATTGGGAAAGTCATGCCCGGTCAACTTTTGTATTGGGAAAGTCATGCCCGGTGAACTTTTGTACTGGGAAAGTCATGCCCGGTGAACTTTTGTACTGGGAAAGTCATGCCCGGTGAACTTTTGTATTGGGAAAGTCATGCCCGGTGAACTTTTGTATTGGGAAAGTCATGCCCGGTGAACTTTTGTATTGGGAAAGTCATGCCCGGTGAACTTTTGTATTGGGAAAGTCATGCCCGGTGATCTTTTGTACTGGGAAAGTCATGCCCGGTGAACTTTTGTACTGGGAAAGTCATGCCCGGTGAACTTTTGTATTGGGAAAGTCATGCCCGGTGAACTTTTGTACTGGGAAAGTCATGCCCGGTCAACTTTTGTATTAGGAAAAGTCATGCCCGGTGAACTTTTGTATGGGAAAAGTCATGCCCGGTCAACTTTTGTATTGGGAAAGTCATGCCCGGTGATCTTTTGTACTGGGAAAGTCATGCCCGGTCAACTTTTGTATTAAGGAAAGTCATGCCCGGTGAACTTTTGTATGGGAAAAGTCATGCCCGGTCAACTTTTGTATTGGGAAAGTCATGCCCGGTGAACTTTTGTATGGGAAAAGTCATGCCCGGTGATCTTTTGTACTGGGAAAGTCATGCCCGGTCAACTTTTGTATGGGAAAAGTCATGCCCGGTGAACTTTTGTATTGGGAAAGTCATGCCCGGTGAACTTTTGTATTGGGAAAGTCATGCCCGGTGATCTTTGGTACTGGGAAAGTCATGCCCGGTGATCTTTTGTACTGGGAAAGTCATGCCCGGTGAACTTTTGTATTGGGAAAGTCATGCCCGGTGAACTTTTGTATTGGGAAAGTCATGCCCGGTGAACTTTTGTATGGAAAAGTCATGCCCGGTGAACTTTTGTACTGGAAAGTCATGCCCGGTGAACTTTTGTATTGGGAAAGTCATGCCCGGTGAACTTTTGTATTGGGAAAGTCATGCCCGGTGATCTTTTGTACTGGGAAAGTCATGCCCGGTGAACTTTTGTATTGGGAAAGTCATGCTCGGTGAGCTTTTGCATGGGAAAAGTCATGCCCGGTGAACTTTTGTATGGGAAAAGTCATGCCCGGTGAACTTTTGTATTGGGAAAGGCATGCCCGGTGAACTTTTGTATTGGGAAAGTCATGCCCGCTCAACTTTTGTATTGGGAAAGTCATGCCCGGTGAACTTTTGTATTGGGAAAGTCATGCCCGGTGTACTTTTTTATTGGGAAAGTCATGCCCGGTGAAATTTTGTATTGGGAAAGTCATGCCCGGTGAACTTTTGTACTGGGAAAGTCATGCCCGGTGAACTTTTGTATTGGGAAAGTCATGCCCGGTGAACTTTTGTACTGGGAAAGTCATGCCCGGTGAACTTTTGTATTGGGAAAGTCATGCCCGGTGAACTTTTGTATTGGGAAAGTCATGCCCGGTGAACATTTGTACTGGGAAAGTCATGCCCGATCAACTTTTGTATTGGGAAAGTCATGCCCGGTGATCTTTTGTACTGGGAAAGTCATGCCCGGTGAACTTTTGTATGGGAAAAGTCATGCCCGGTGAACTTTTGTATTGGGAAAGTCATGCCCGGTGAACTTTTGTATTGGGAAAGTCATGCCCGGTGAACTTTTGTATTGGGAAAGTCATGCCCGGTGATCTTTTGTATTGGGAAAGTCATGCCCGGTGAACTTTTGTATGGGAAAAGTCATGGCCGGTGAACTTTTGTATTGGGAAAGTCATGCCCGGTGAACTTTTGTACTGGGAAAGTCATGCCCGGTGAACTTTTGTATTGGGAAAGTCATGCCCGGTGATCTTTTGTACTGGGAAAGTCATGCCCGGTGAACTTTTGTATGGGAAAAGTCATGCCCGGTGAACTTTTGTATTGGGAAAGTCATGCCCGGTGATCTTTTGTACTGGGAAAGTCATGCCCGGTGAACTTTTGTATGGGAAAAGTCATGCCCGGTGAACTTTTGTATTGGGAAAGTCATGCCCGGTGAACTTTTGTATTGGGAAAGTCATGCCCGGTGAACTTTTGTATTGGGAAAGTCATGCCCGGTGAACATTTGTACTGGGAAAGTCATGCCCGGTCAACTTTTGTATTGGGAAAGTCATGCCCGATGATCTTTTGTACTGGGAAAGTCATGCCCGGTGAACTTTTGTACTGGGAAAGTCATGCCCGGTGAACTTTTGTATTGGGAAAGACATGCCCGGTGATCTTTTGTACTGGGAAAGTCATGCCCGGTGAACTTTTGTATGGGAAAAGTCATGCCCGGTGAACTTTTGTATTGGGAAAGTCATGCCCGGTGATCTTTTGTACTGGGAAAGTCATGCCCGGTGAACTTTTGTATTGGGAAAGTCATGCCCGGTGAACTTTTGTATTGGGAAAGTCATGCCCGGTGAACATTTGTACTGGGAAAGTCATGCCCGGTCAACTTTTGTATTGGGAAAGTCATGCCCGATGATCTTTTGTACTGGGAAAGTCATGCCCGGTGATCTTTTGTACTGGGAAAGTCATGCCCGGTCAACTTTTGTATTGGGAAAGTCATGCCCGGTGATCTTTTGTACTGGGAAAGTCATGCCCGGTGAACTTTTGTACTGGGAAAGTCATGCCCGGTGAACTTTTGTATTGGGAAAGTCATGCCCGGTGAACTTTTGTATGGGAAAGTCATGCCCGGTGAACTTTTGTGTTGGGAAAGTCATGCCCGGTGATCTTTTGTACTGGGAAAGTCATGCCCGGTGAACTTTTGTACTGGGAAAGTCATGCCCGGTGAACTTTTGTATTGGAAAAGTCATGCCCGGTGAACTTTTGTATGGGAAAGACATGCCTGGTGATCTTTTGTACTGGGAAAGTCATGCCCGGTGAACTTTTGTATTGGGAAAGTCATGCCCGGTGAACTTTTGTATGGGAAAAGTCATGCCCGGTGAACTTTTGTATTGGGAAAGTCATGCCCGGTGAACTTTTGTATGGGAAAAGTCATGCCCGGTTAACTTTTGTATTGGGAAAGTCATGCCCGGTGAACTTTTGTATTGGGAAAGTCATGCCCGGTGAACATTTGTACTGGGAAAGTCATGCCCGGTCAACTTTTGTATTGGGAAAGTCATGCCCGGTCAACTTTTGTATTGGGAAAGTCATGCCCGGTGAACTTTTGTATTGGGAAAGTCATGCCCGGTGAACTTTTGTATTGGGAAAGTCATGCCCGGTGATCTTTTGTACTGGGAAAGTCATGCCCAGTGAACTTTTGTATTGGGAAAGTCATGCCCGGTGAACTTTTGTATTGGGAAAGTCATGCCCGGTGAACATTTGTACTGGGAAAGTCATGCCCGGTGAACTTTTGTATTGGGGAAGTCATGTCCGGTGAACTTTTGTACTGGGAAAGTCATGCCCGGTGAACTTATGTATTGGGAAAGTCATGCCCGGTCAACTTTTGTATTGGGAAAGTCATGCCCGGTGATCTTTTGTACTGGGAAAGTCATGCCCGGTGATCTTTTGTACTGGGAAAGTCATCCCCGGTGAACTTTTGTATTGGGAAAGTCATGCCCGGTGAACTTTTGTACTGGGAAAGTCATGCCCGGTGAACTTTTGTATTGGGAAAGTCATGCCCGGTGAACTTTTGTATTGGGAACTTTTGTATTGGGAGCCGGTGAACTTTTGTATTGGGAAAGTCATGCCCGGTCAACTTTTGTATTGGGAAAGTCATGCCCGGTGATCTTTTGTACTGGGAAAGTCATGCTCGGTGAACTTTTGTATTGGGAAAGTCATGCCCGGTGAACTTTTGTATTGGGAAAGTCATGCCCGGTGAACTTTTGTATGGGAAAGTCATGCCCGGTGAACTTTTGTATTGGGAAAGTCATGCCCGGTGAACTTTTGTATTGGGAAAGTCATGCCCGGTGATCTTTTGTACTAAGAAAGTCATGCCCGGTGATCTTTTGTACTGGGAAAGTCATGCCCGGTCAACTTTTGTATTGGGAAAGTCATGCCCGGTGAACTTTTGTATTGGGAAAGTCATGCCCGGTGAACTTTTGTATTGGGAAAGTCATGCCCGGTGAACTTTTGAATTGGGAAAGTCATGCCCGGTGATCTTTTGTACTGGGAAAGTCATGCCCGGTGAACTTTTGTATTAGGAAAGTCATGCCCGGTGAACATTTGTATGGGAAAAGTCATGCCCGGTGAACTTTTGTATGGGAAAAGTCATGCCCGGTGAACTTTTGTATTGGGAAAGTCATGCCCGGTGAACTTTTGTATTGGGAAAGTCATGCCCGGTGAACTTTTGTATTGGGAAAGTCATGCCCGGTGATCTTTTGTACTGGGAAAGTCATGCCCGGTGAACTTTTGTATTGGGAAAGTCATGCCCGGTGAACTTTTGTATTGGGAAAGTCATGCCCGGTCAACTTTTGTATTGGGAAAGTCATGCCCGGTGAACTTTTGTATTGGGAAAGTCATGCCCGGTGAACTTTTGTACTGGGAAAGTCATGCCCGGTGAACTTTTGTATTGGGAAAGTCATGCTCGGTGATATTTTGTACTGGGAAAGTCATGCCCGGTGAACTTTTGTATTGGGAAAGTCATGCCCGGTGATCTTTTGTATTGGGAAAGTCATGCCCGGTCAACTTTTGTATGGGAAAAATCATGCCCGGTGAACTTTTGTATTGGGAAAGTCATGCCCGGTCAACTTTTGTATTAGGAAAGTCATGCCCGGTGAACTTTTGTATTGGGAAAGTCATGCCCGGTGATCTTTTGTATGGGAAAAGTCATGCCCGGTGATCTTTTGCACTGGGAAAGTCATGCCCGGTGAACTTTTGTATGGGAAAAGTCATGCCCGGTGAACTTTTGTATTGGGAAAGTCATGCCCGGTGAACTTTTGTATTGTGAAAGTCATGCCCGGTGATCTTTTGTATGGGAAAAGTCATGCCCGGTGAACTTTTGTATTGGGAAAGTCATGCCCGGTGAACATTTGTATGGGAAAAGTCATGCCCGGTGAACTTTTGTATTGGGAAAGTCATGCCCGGTGAACTTTTGTATTGGAAAAGTCATGCCCGGTGATCTTTTGTACTGGGAAAGTCATGCCCGGTCAACTTTTGTATTAGGAAAGTCATGCCCGGTGAACTGTTGTATTGGGAAAGTCATGCCCGGTGAACATTTGTATGGGAAAAGTCATGCCCGTGAACTTTTGTATTGGGAAAGTCATGCCCGGTGAACTTTTGTATTGGGAAAGTCATGCCAGGTGATCTTTTGAACTGGGAAAGTCATGCCCGGTGAACTTTTGTATGGGAAAAGTCATGCCCGGTGAACTTTTGTATTGGGAAAGTCATGCCCGGTGAACTTTTGTATTGGGAAAGTCATGCCCGGTGAACTTTTGTATTGGGAAAGTCATGCCCGGTGAACTTTTGTATTGGGAAAGTCATGCCCGGTGGACTTTTGTATTGGGAAAGTCATGCCCGGTGATCTTTTGTACTGGGAAAGTCATGCCCGGTGAACTTTTGTATTGGGAAAGTCATGCCCGGTCAACTTTTGTATTGGGAAAGTCATGCCCGGTCAACTTTTGTATGAGAAAAGTCATGCCCGGTGAACTTTTGTATGGGAAAAGTCATGCCCGGTGAACTTTTGTATTGGGAAAGTCATGCCCGGTGAACTTTTGTATGGGAAAAGTCATGCCCGGTGATCTTTTGTACTGGGAAAGTCATGCCCGGTGAACTTTTGTATGGGAAAAGTCATGCCCGGTGAACTTTTGTATTGGGAAAGTCATGCCCGGTGAACTCTTGTATTGGGAAAGTCATGTCCGGTGAACTTTTGTATTGGGAAAGTCATGCCCGGTGATCTTTTGTACTGGAAAGTCATGCCCGGTGAACTTTTGTATTGGGAAAGTCATGCCCGGTGATCTTTTGTACTGGGAAAAGTCATGCCCGGTGATCTTTTGTACTGGGAAAGTCATGCCCGGTGAACTTTTGTATTGGGAAAGTAATGCCCGGTGAACTTTTGTATTGGGAAAGTCATGCCCGGTGATCTTTTGTACTGGGAAAGTCATGCCCGGTGAACTTTATTATTGGGAAAGTCATGCCCGGTGAACTTTTGTATTGGGAAAGTCATGCCCGGTGAACTTTTGTATTGGGAAAGTCATGCCCGGTGAACTTTTGTATTGGGAAAGTCATGCCCGGTGATCTTTTGTACTGGGAAAGTCATGCCCGGTGAACTTTTGTATTGGGAAAGTCATGCCCGGTGAACTTTTGTATGGGAAAAGTCATGCCCGGTGAACTTTTGTATGGGAAAATCATGCCCGGTCAACTTTTGTATTGGGAAAGTCATGCCCGGTCAACTTTTGTATTGGGAAAGTCATGCCCGGTGATCTTTTGTACTGGGAAAGTCATGCCCGGTGAACTTTTGTATGGGAAAAGTCATGCCCGGTGAACTTTTGTATTGGGAAAGTCATGCCCGGTCAACTTTTGTATTGGGAAAGTCATGCCCGGTGAACTTTTGTATTGGGAAAGTCATGCACGGTGAACTTTTGTATTGGGAAAGTCATGCCCGGTGAACTTTTGTATTGGGAAAGTCATGCCCGGTGAACTTTTGTATTGGGAAAGTCATGCCCGGTGAACTTTTGTATTGGGAAAGTCATGCCCGGTGATCTTTTGTACTGGGAAAGTCATGCCCGGTCAACTTTTGTATGGGAAAAGTCATGCCCGGTGAACTTTTGTATTGGGAAAGTCATGCCCGGTGAACTTTTGTATTGGGAAAGTCATGCCCGGTGATCGTTGGTACTGGGAAAGTCATGCCCGGTGATCTTTTGTACTGGGAAAGTCATGCCCGGTGAACTTTTGTATTGGGAAAGTCATGCCCGGTGAACTTTTGTACTGGGAAAGTCATGCCCGGTGAACTTTTGTATGGGAAAGTCATGCCCGGTGAACTTTTGTACTGGGAAAGTCATGCCCGGTGAACTTTTGTATTGGGAAAGTCATGCCCGGTGAACTTTTGTATTGGGAAAGTCATGTCCGGTAATCTTTTGTACTGGGAAAGTCATGCCCGGTGAACTTTTGTATTGGGAAAGTCATGCTCGGTGAACTTTTGCATGGGAAAAGTCATGCCCGGTGAACTTTTGTATGGGAAAAGTCATGCCCGGTGAACTTTTGTATTGGGAAAGGCATGCCCGGTGAACTTTTGTATTGGGAAAGTCATGCCCGCTCAACTTTTGTATTGGGAAAGTCATGCCCGGTGAACTTTTGTATTGGGAAAGTCATGCCCGGTGAACTTTTTTATTGGGAAAGTCATGCCCGGTGAAATTTTGTATTGGGAAAGTCATGCCCGGTGAACTTTTGTACTGGGAAAGTCATGCCCGGTGAACTTTTGTATTGGGAAAGTCATGCCCGGTGAACTTTTGTACTGGGAAAGTCATGCCCGGTGAACTTTTGTATTGGGAAAGTCATGCCCGGTGAACTTTTGTATTGGGAAAGTCATGCCCGGTGAACTTTTGTATTGGGAAAGTCATGCCCGGTGATCTTTTGTACTGGGAAAGTCATGCCCGGTGATCTTTTGTACTGGGAAAGTCATGCCCGGTGAACTTTTGTATTGGGAAAGTCATGCCCGGTGAACTTTTGTACTGGGAAAGTCATGCCCGGTGAACTTTTGTATGAGAAAAGTCATGCCCGGTGAACTTTTGTATTGGGAAAGTCATGCCCGGTGAACTTTTGTATTGGGAAAGTCATGCCCGGTGAACTTTTGTACTGGGAAAGTCATGCCCGGTGAACTTTTGTATGGGAAAAGTCATGCCCGGTGAACTTTTGTATGGGAAAAGTCATGCCCGGTGAACTTTTGTATTGGGAAAGTCATGCCCGGTCAACTTTTGTATTGGGAAAGTCATGCCCGGTGATCTTTTGTACTGGGAAAGTCATGCCCGGTCAACTTTTGTATTGGGAAAGTCATGCCCGGTGAACTTTTGTATTGGGAAAGTCATGCCCGGTGAACTTTTGTATGGGAAAGTCATGCCCGGTGATCTTTTGTACGGGGAAAGTCATGCCCGGTCAACTTTTGTATTGGGAAAGTCATGCCCGGTGATCTTTTGTACTGGGAAAATCATGCCCGGTCAACTTTTGTATTGGGAAAGGCATGCCCGGTGAACTTTTGTATGGGAAAAGTCATGCCCGGTGAACTTTTGTATGGGAAAAGTCATGCCCGGTGAACTTTTGTATTGGGAAAGTCATGCCCGGTCAACTTTTGTATTGGGAAAGTCATGCCCGGTGATCTTTTGTACTGGGAAAGTCATGCCCGCTGATCTTTTGTACTGGGAAAGTCATGCCCGGTGAACTTTTGTATTGGGAAAGTCATGCCCGGTGAACTTTTGTACTGGGAAAGTCATGCCCGGTGAACTTTTGTATGGGAAAAGTCATGCCCGGTGAACTTTTGTATTGGGAAAGTCATGCCCGGTGAACTTTTGTATTGGGAAAGTCATGCCCGGTGAACTTTTGTACTGGGAAAGTCATGCCCGGTGAACTTTTGTATGGGAAAAGTCATGCCCGGTGAACTTTTGTATTGGGAAAGTCATGCCCGGTGAACTTTTGTATTGGGAAAGTCATGCCCGGTGAACTTTTGTATTGGGAAAGTCATGCCCGGTCAACTTTTGTATTGGGGAAATCATGCCCGGTGAACTTTTGTATTGGGAAAGTCATGCCCGGTCAACTTTTGTATTGGGAAAGTCATGCCCGGTGATCTTTTGTACTGGGAAAGCCATGCCCGGTGAACTTTTGTACTGGGAAAGTCATGCCCGGTGAACTTTTGTATTGGGAAAGTCATGCCCGGTGAACTTTTGTATTGGGAAAGTCATGCCCGGTGAACTTTTGTATTGGGAAAGTCATGCCCGGTCAACTTTTGTATTAGGAAAGTCATGCCCGGTGAACTTTTGTACTGGGAAAGTCATGCCCGGTGAACTTTTGTATTGGGAAAGTCATGCCCGGTGAACTTTTGTATTGGGAAAGTCATGCCCGGTGATCTTTTGTATTGGGAAAGTCATGCCTGGTGAACTTTTTATTGGGAAAGTCATGCCCGGTGAACTTTTGTATTGGGAAAGTCATGCCCGGTGAACTTTAGTATTGGGAAAGTCATGCCCGGTGAACTTTTGTAATGGGAAAGTCATGCCCGGTGATCTTTTGTACTGGGAAAGTCATGCCCGGTGAACTTTTGTATTGGGAAAGTCATGCCCGGTGAACTTTTGTATTGGGAAAGTCATGCCCGGAGAACTTTTGTATTGGGAAAGTCATGCCCGGTGAACTTTTGTATGGGAAAAGTCATGCCCGGTGAACTTTTGTATTGGGAAAGTCATGCCCGGTGAACTTTTGTATTGGGAAAGTCATGCCTGGTGAACTTTTTATTGGGAAAGTCATGCCCGGTGAACTTTTGTATTGGGAAAGTCATGCCCGGTGAAC
Source organism: Musca autumnalis (assembly GCF_047663935.1). Lineage (NCBI taxonomy): Eukaryota > Metazoa > Arthropoda > Insecta > Diptera > Muscidae > Musca > Musca autumnalis. The sequence continues at coordinate 50,746 of NW_027411688.1, forward strand.
TTTAGTATTGGGAAAGTCATGCCCGGTGAACTTTTGTATTGGGAAAGTCATGCCCGGTGATCTTTTGTACTGGGAAAGTCATGCCCGGTGAACTTTTGTATTGGGAAAGTCATGGCCGGTGAACTTTTGTATTGGGAAAGTCATGCCCGGTGAACTTTTGTATTGGGAAAGTCATGCCCGGTGAACTTTTGTATTGGGAAAGTCATGCCCGGTGAACTTTTGTGTTGGGAAAGCCATACCCGGTCAACTTTTGTATGGGAAAATCATGCCCGGTGAACTTTTGTATTGGGAAAGTCATGCCGGTGAACTTTTGTATTGGGAAAGTCATGCCCGGTGAACTTTTGTATTGGGAAAGTCATGCCCGGTGATCTTTTGTACTGGAAAAGTCATACCCGGTGAACTTTTGTATTGGGAAAGTCATGCCCGGTCAACTTTTGTATTGGGAAAGTCATGCCCGGTGATCTTTTGTACTGGGAAAGTCATGCCCGGTGAACTTTTGTATTGGGAAAGTCATGCCCGGTGATCTTTTGTATTGGGAAAGTCATGCCCGGTGAACTTTTGTATTGGGAAAGTCATGCCCGGTGATCTTTTGTACTGGGAAAGTCATGCCCGGTCAACTTTTGTATTGGGAAAGTCATGCCCGGTGAACTTTTGTATGGGAAAAGTCATGCCCGGTCAACTTTTGTATTGGGAAAGTCATGCCCTGTGATCTTTTGTATTGGGAAAGTCATGCCCGGTGAACTTTTGTATGGGAAAAGTCATGCCCGGTGAACTTTTGTATTGGGAAAGTCATGCCCGGTGAACATTTGTATGGGAAAAGTCATGCCCGGTGAACTTTTGTATGGGAAAAGTCATGCCCGGTGAACTTTTGTATTGGGAAAGTCATGCCCGGTGAACTTTTGTATTGGGAAAGTCATGCCCGGTGAACTTTTGTATTGGGAAAGTCATGCCCGGTCAACTTTTGTATTGGGAAAGTCATGCCCGGTGAACTTTTGTATTGGGAAAGTCATGCCCGGTGAACTTTTGTATTGGGAAAGTCATGCCCGGTGAACTTTTGTATTGGGAAAGTCATGCCCGGTGAACTTTTGTATTGGGAAAGTCATGCCCGGTGAACTTTTGTACTGGGAAAGTCAGGCCCGGTGAACTTTTGTACTGGGAAAGTCATGCTCGGTGCACTTTCGTATTGGGAAAGTCATGCCCGGTGAACTTTTGTATTGGGAAAGTCATGCCCGGTGAACTTTTGTATTGGGAAAGTCATGCCCGGTGAACTTTTGTATTGGGAAAGTCATGCCCGGTGAACTTTTGTATTGGGAAAGTCATGCCCGGTGAACTTTTGTATTGGGAAAGTCATGCCCGGTGAACTTTTGTATTGGGAAAGTCATGCCCGGTGAACTTTTGTATTGGGAAAGTCATGCCCGGTGAACTTTTGTATGGGAAAAGTCATGACCGGTGAACTTTCGTATTGGGAAAGTCATGCCCGGTGAACTTTTGTATTGGGAAAGTCATGCCCGGTGAACTTTTGTATTGGGAAAGTCATGCCCGGTGAACTTTTGTATTGGGAAAGTCATGCCCGGTGAACTTTTGTATTGGGAAAGTCATGCCCGGTGAACTTTTGTATTGGGAAAGTCATGCCCGGTGAACTTTTGTATTGGGAAAGTCATGCCCGGTGAACTTTTGTATTGGGAAAGTCATGCCCGGTCAACTTTTGTATGGGAAAAGTCATGACCGGTGAACTTTTGTATTGGGAAAGTCATGCCCGGTCAACTTTTGTATTAGGAAAGTCATGCCCGGTGAACTTTTGTATGGGAAAAGTCATCTCCGGTGAACTTTTGTATTAGGAAAGTCATGCCCGGTCAACTTTTGTATTGTGAAAGTAATGCACGGTGAACTTTTGTATTGGGAAAGTCATGCCCGGTCAACTTTTGTATGGGAAAAGCCATGCCCGGTGAACTTTTGTATTGGGAAAGTCATGCCCGGTCAACTTTTGTATTGGGAAAGTCATGCCCGGTCAACTTTTGTATTGGGAAAGTCATGCCCGGTGAACTTTTGTATTGGGAAAGTCATGCCCGGTGAACTTTTGTACTGGGAAAGTCATGCCCGGTGAACTTTTGTATTGGGAAAGTCATGCCCGGTGAACTTTTGTATTGGGAAAAGTCATGCCCGGTGAACTTTTGTATGGGAAAGTCATGCCCGGTGAACTTTTGTATGGGAAAAGTCATGCCCGGTGAACTTTTGTATTGGGAAAGTCATGCCCGGTCAACTTTTGTATTGGGAAAGTCATGCCCGGTCAACTTTTGTACTGGGAAAGTCATGCCCGGTGATCTTTTGTACTGGGAAAGTCATGCCCGGTGAACTTTTGTATTGGGAAAGTCATGCCCGGTGAACTTTTGTATTGGGAAAGTCATGCCCGGTGAACTTTTGTATTGGGAAAGTCATGCCCGGTGATCTTTTGTATTGGGAAAGTCATGCCCGGTCAACTTTTGTATGGGAAAAGTCATGCCCGGTGAACTTTTGTATTTGGAAAGTCATGCCCGGTGAACTTTTGTATTGGGAAAGTCATGCCCGGTGAACTTTTGTATTGGGAAAAGTCATGCCCGGTGAACTTTTGTATGGGAAAAGTCATGCCCGGTGAACTTTTGTATGGGAAAAGTCATGCCCGGTGAACTTTTGTATTGGGAAAGTCATGCCCGGTCAACTTTTGTATTGGGAAAGTCATGCCCGGTCAACTTTTGTATGGGAAAAGTCATGCCCGGTGAACTTTTGTATGGGAAAAGTCATGCCCGGTCAACTTTTGTATTGGGAAAGTCATGCCCGGTAATCTTTGGTACTGGGAAAGTCATGCGCGGTGAACTTTTGTATTGGGAAAGTCATGCCCGGTGAACTTTTGTATTGGGTAAGTCATGCCCGGTGAACATTTGTATTGGGAAAGTCATGCCCGGTGATCTTTTGTACTGGGAAAGTCATGCCTGGTGATCTTTTGTACTGGGAAAGTCATGCCCGGTGAACTTTTGTATGGGAAAAGTCATGCCCGGTGAACTTTTGCATGGGAAAAGTCATGCCCGGTGAACTTTTGTATGGGAAAAGTCATGCCCGGTGAACTTTTGTATTAGGAAAATCATGCCCGGTGAACTTTTGTATTGGGAAAGTCATGCCCGGTGATCTTTTGTACTGGGAAAGTCATGCCCGGTGAACTTTTGTATGGGAAAAGTCATGCCCGGTGAACTTTTGTATGGGAAAAGTCATGCCCGGTGATCTTTTGTACTGGGAAAGTCATGCCCGGTCAACTTTTGTATTGGGAAAGTCATGCCCGGTGAACTTTTGTATGGGAAGAGTCATGCCCGGTGATCTTTTGTATTGGGAAAGTCATGCCCGGTGAACTTTTGTATTGGGAAAGTCATGCCCGGTGAACTTTTGTATTGGGAAAGTCATGCCCGGTGAAGTTTTGTATTGGGAAAGTCATGCCCGGTGAACTTTTGTATTGGGAAAGTCATGCCCGGTGAACTTTTGTATTGGGAAAGTCATGCCCGGTGAACTTTTGTACTGGGAAAGTCATGCCCGGTGAACTTTTGTATTGGGAAAGTCATGCCCGGTGATCTTTTGTACTGGGAAAGTCATGCCCGGTGATCGTTTGTACTGGGAAAGTCATGCCCGGTGAACTTTTGTATGGAAAAGGTCATGCCCTGTGAACATTTGTATGGGAAATGTCATGCCCGGTGAACTTTTGTATGGGAAAAGTCATGTCCGGTGAACTTTTGTATTGGGAAAGTCATGTCCGGTGAACTTTTGTATTGGGAAAGTCATGCCCGGTGAACTTTTGTATTGGGAAAGTCATGCCCGGTGAACTTTTGTATTGGGAAAGTCATGCCCGGTGAACTTTTGTATTGGGAAAGTCATTCCCGGTGATCTTTTGTACTGGGAAAGTCATGCCCGGAGAACTTTTGTATTGGGAAAGTCATGCCCGGTGAACTTTTGTATTGGGAAAGTCATGCCCGGTGATCTTTTGTACTGGGAAAGTCATGCCCGGTGAACTTTTGTATTGGGAAAGTCATGCCCGGTGAACTTTTGTATTGGGAAAGTCATGCCCGGTGAACTTTGTACTGGGAAAGTCATGCCCGGTGAACTTTTGTACTGGGAAAGTCATGCCCGGTCAACTTTTGTATTGGGAAAGTCATGCCCGGTGAACTTTTGTATTGGGAAAGTCATGCCCGGTGAACTTTTGTATTGGGAAAGTCATGCCCGGTGATCTTTTGTACTGGGAAAGTCATGCCCGGTGAACTTTTGTATGGGAAAAGTCATGCCCGGTGATCTTTTGTATTGGGAAAGTCATGCCCGGTGAACTTTTGTATTGGGAAAGTCATGCCCGGTGAACTTTTGTATTGGGAAAGTCATGCCCGGTGAACTTTTGTATTGGGAAAGTCATGCCCGGTGATCTTTTGTACTGGGAAAGTCATGCCCGGTGAACTTTTGTATGGGAAAAGTCATGCCCGGTGAACTTTTGTATTGGGAAAGTCATGCCCGGTGATCTTTTGTATTGGGAAAGTCATGCCCGGTCAACTTTTGTATGGGAAAAGTCATGCCCGGTGAACTTTTGTATGGGAAAGTCATGCCCGGTGAACTTTTGCATGGGAAAAGTCATGCCCGGTGAACTTTTGTATGGGAAAAGTCATGCCCGGTGAACTTTTGTATGGGAAAAGTCATGCCCGGTGAACTTTTGTATTGGGAAAGTCATGCCCGGTGAACTTTTGTATTGGGAAAGTCATGCCCGGTGAACTTTTGTATTGGGAAAGTCATGCCCGGTGAACTTTTGTATTGGGAAAGTCATGCTCGGTGAATTTTTGTATTGGAAAAGTCATGCCCGGTCAACTTTTCTATTGGGAAAGTCATGCCCGGTGATCTTTGGTACTGGGAAAGTCATGCCCGGTGAACTTTTGTATTGGGAAAGTCATGCCCGGTGAACTTTTGTATTGGGAAAGTCATGCCCGGTGAACTTTTGTATTGGGAAAGTCATGCCCGGTGAACTTTTGTATTGGGAAAGTCATGCCCGGTGAACTTTGTACTGGGAAAGTCATGCCCGGTGAACTTTTGTACTGGGAAAGTCATGCCCGGTCAACTTTTGTATTGGGAAAGTCATGCCCGGTGAACTTTTGTATTGGGAAAGTCATGCCCGGTGAACTTTTGTATTGGGAAAGTCATGCCCGGTGATCTTTTGTACTGGGAAAGTCATGCCCGGTGAACTTTTGTATGGGAAAAGTCATGCCCGGTGATCTTTTGTATTGGGAAAGTCATGCCCGGTGAACTTTTGTATTGGGAAAGTCATGCCCGGTGAACTTTTGTATTGGGAAAGTCATGCCCGGTGAACTTTTGTATTGGGAAAGTCATGCCCGGTGATCTTTTGTACTGGGAAAGTCATGCCCGGTGAACTTTTGTATGGGAAAAGTCATGCCCGGTGAACTTTTGTATTGGGAAAGTCATGCCCGGTGATCTTTTGTATTGGGAAAGTCATGCCCGGTCAACTTTTGTATGGGAAAAGTCATGCCCGGTGAACTTTTGTATGGGAAAGTCATGCCCGGTGAACTTTTGCATGGGAAAAGTCATGCCCGGTGAACTTTTGTATGGGAAAAGTCATGCCCGGTGAACTTTTGTATGGGAAAAGTCATGCCCGGTGAACTTTTGTATTGGGAAAGTCATGCCCGGTGAACTTTTGTATTGGGAAGGTCATGCCCGGTGAACTTTTGTACTGGGAAAGTCATGCCCGGTGAACTTTTGTATTGGGAAAGTCATGCTCGGTGAATTTTTGTATTGGAAAAGTCATGCCCGGTCAACTTTTGTATTGGGAAAGTCATGCCCGGTGATCTTTGGTACTGGGAAAGTCATGCCCGGTGAACTTTTGTATTGGGAAAGTCATGCCCGGTGAACTTTTGTATTGGGAAAGTCATGCCCGGTGAACATTTGTACTGGGAAAGTCATGCCCGGTCAACTTTTGTATTGGGAAAGTCATGCCCTGTGATCTTTTGTACTGGGAAAGTCATGCCCGGTGAACTTTTGTATTGGGAAAGTCATGCCCGGTGAACTTTTGTATTGGGAAAGTCATGCGCGGTGAACTTTTGTATTGGGAAAGTCATGCCCGGTGAACTTTTGTATTGGGAAAGTCATGCCCGGTGAACTTTTGTATTGGGAAAGTCATGCCCGGTGAACTTTTGTATTGGGAAAGTCATGCCCGGTGAACTTTTGTATTGGGAAAGTCATGCCCGGTGATCTTTTGTATTGGGAAAGTCATGCCCGGTGAACTTTTGTATTGGGAAAGTCATGCCCGGTGAACTTTTGTATGGGAAAAGTCATGCCCGGTGATCTTTTGTACTGGGAAAGTCATGCCCGGTCAACTTTTGTATTGGGAAAGTCATGCCCGGTGAACTTTTGTATGGGAAAAGTCATGCCCGGTGATCTTTTGTACTGGGAAAGTCATGCCCGGTCAACTTTTGTATTAGGAAAGTCATGCCCGGTGAACTTTTGTATGGTAAAAGTCATGCCCGGTGAACTTTTGTATTGGGAAAGTCATGCCCGGTCAACTTTTGTATTGGGAAACTCATGCCCGGTGAACTTTTGTATTGGGAAAGTCATGCCCGGTGAACTTTTGTATTGGGAAAGTCATGCCCGGTGAACTTTTGTACTGGGAAAGTCATGCCCGGTGAACTTTTGTATTGGGAAAGTCATGCCCGGTGAACTTTTGTATTGGGAAAGTCATGCCCGGTGAACTTTTGTATTGGGAAAGTCATGCCCGGTGAACTTTTGTATTGGGAAAGTCATGCCCGGTGAACTTTTGTATTGGGAAAGTTATGCCCGGTGAAGTTTTGTATTGGGAAAATCATGCCCGGTGATATTTTGTACTGGGAAAGTCATGCCCGGTGAACTTTTGTATGGGAAAAGTCATGCCCGGTGATCTTTTGTACTGGGAACGTCATGCCCGGTCAACTTTTGTATTGGGAAAGTCATGCCCGGTGAACTTTTGTACTGGGAAAGTCATGCCCGGTGAACTTTTGTATTGGGAAAGTCATGCCCGGTGATCTTTTGTACTGGGAAAGTCATGCCCGGTGAACTTTTGTATGGGAAAAGTCATGCCCGGTGAACTTTTGTATTGGCAAAGTCATGCCCGGTGATCTTTTGTATTGGGAAAGTCATGCTCGGTCAACTTTTGTATGGGAAAAGTCATGCCCGGTGAACTTTTGTATGGGAAAGTCATGCCCGGTGATCTTTTGTACTGGGAAAGTCATGCCCGGTGAACTTTTGTATGGGAAAAGTCATGCCCGGTGAACTTTTGTATTGGGAAAGTCATGCCCGGTGATCTTTTGTATTGGGAAAGTCATGCTCGGTCAACTTTTGTATGGGAAAAGTCATGCCCGGTGAACTTTTGTATGGGAAAGTCATGCCCGGTGAACTTTTGCATGGGAAAAGTCATGCCCGGTGAACTTTTGTATGGGAAAAGTCATGCCCGGTGAACTTTTGTATTGGGAAAGTCATGCCCGGTGAACTTTTGTATTGGGAAAGTCATGCCCGGTGATCTTTTGTACTGGGAAAGTCATGCCCGGTGAACTTTTGTATGGGAAAGTCATGCCCGGTGATCTTTTGTACTGGGAAAGTCATGCACGGTGAACTTTTGTATGGGAAAAGTCATGCCCGGTGAACTTTTGTATGGGAAAAGTCATGCCCGGTGAACTTTTGTATTGGGAAAGTCATGCCCGGTGAACTTTTGTATTGGGAAAGTCATGCCCCGTGAACTTTTGTACTGGGAAAGTCATGCCCGGTGAACTTTTGTATTGGGAAAGTCATGCCCGGTGAACTTTTGTATTGGAAAAGTCATGCCCGGTCAACTTTTGTTTTGGGAAAGTCATGCCCGGTGATCTTTTGTACTGGGAAAGTCATGCCCGTTGAACTTTTGTATTGGGAAAGTCATGCCCGGTGAACTTTTGTATTGGGAAAGTCATGCCCGGTGAACTTTTGTATTGGGAAAGTCATGCCCAGTGAACTTTTGTATTGGGAAAGTCATGCCCGGTGATCTTTTGTACTGGGTAAGTCATGCCCGGTGAACTTTTGTATGGGAAAAGTCATGCCCGGTGATCTTTTGTACTGGGAAAGTCACGCCCGGTCAACTTTTGTATTGGGAATGTCATGCCCGGTGAACTTTTGTACTGGGAAAGTCATGCCCGGTGAACTTTTGTATTGGGAAAGTCATGCCCGGTGAACTTTTGTATTGGGAAAGTCATGCCCGGTGAACTTTTGTATTGGGAAAGTCATGCCCGGTGATCTTTTGTACTGGGAAAGTCATGCCCGGTGAACTTTTGTATGGGAAAAGTCATGCCCGGTGATCTTTTGTATTGGGAAAGTCATGCCCGGTGAACTTTTGTATTGGGAAAGTCATGCCCGGTGAACTTTTGTATTGGGAAAGTCATGCCCGGTGAACTTTTGTATGGGAAAAGTCATGCCCGGTGATCTTTTGTACTGGGAAAGTCATGCCCGGTCAACTTTTGTATTGGGAAAGTCATGCCCGGTGAACTTTTGTATGGGAAAAGTCATGCCCGGTGATCTTTTGTACTGGGAAAGTCATGCCCGGTCAACTTTTGTATTGGGAAAGTCATGCCCGGTGAACTTTTGTATGGGAAAAGTCATGCCCGGTGAACTTTTGTATTGGGAAAGTCATGCCCGGTCAACTTTTGTATTGGGAAACTCATGCCTGGTGAACTTTTGTATTGGGAAAGTCATGCCCGGTGAACTTTTGTATTGGGAAAGTCATGCCCGGTGAACTTTTGTACTGGGAAAGTCATGCCCGGTGAACATTTGTATTGGGAAAGTCATGCCCGGTGAACTTTTGTATTGGGAAAGTCATGCCCGGTTAACTTTTGTACTGGGAAAGTCATGCCCGGTGAACTTTTGTATTGGGAAAGTCATGCCCGGTGAACTTTTGTATTGGGAAAGTCATGCCCGGTGAACTTTTGTATTGGGAAAGTCATGCCCGGTGAACTTTTGTATTGGGAAAGTCATGCCCGGTGATATTTTGTACTGGGAAAGTCATGCCCGGTGAACTTTTGTATGGGAAAAGTCATGCCCGGTGATCTTTTGTACTGGGAAAGTCATGCCCGGTGAACTTTTGTACTGGGAAAGTCATGCCCGGTGAACTTTTGTACTGGGAAAGTCATGCCCGGTGAATTTTTGTATTGGAAAAGTCATGCCCGGTCAACTTTTGTATTGGGAAAGTCATGCCCGGTGATCTTTTGTACTGGGAAAGTCATGCCCGGTGATCTTTTGTACTGGGAAAGTCATGCCCGGTGAACTTTTGTATGGGAAAAGTCATGCCCGGTGAACTTTTGTATTGGGAAAGTCATGCCCGGTGATCTTTTGTATTGGGAAAGTCATGCTCGGTCAACTTTTGTATGGGAATAGTCATGCCCGGTGAACTTTTGTATGGGAAAGTCATGCCCGGTGAACTTTTGCATGGGAAAAGTCATGCCCGGTGAACTTTTGTATGGGAAAAGTCATGCCCGGTGAACTTTTGTATTGGGAAAGTCATGCCCGGTGAACTTTTGTATTGGGAAAGTCATGCCCGGTGATCTTTTGTACTGGGAAAGTCATGCCCGGTGAACTTTTGTATGGGAAAAGTCATGCCCGGTGATCTTTTGTACTGGGAAAGTCATGCCCGGTGAACTTTTGTATGGGAAAAGTCATGCCCGGTGAACTTTTGTATGGGAAAAGTCATGCCCGGTGAACTTTTGTATTGGGAAAGTCATGCCCGGTGAACTTTTGTATTGGGAAAGTCATGTCCCGTGAACTTTTGTATTGGGAGAGTCATGCCCGGTGATCTTTTGTATTGGGAAAGTCATGCTCGGTCAACTTTTGTATGGGAAAAGTCATGCCCGGTGAACTTTTGTATTGGGAAAGTCATGCCCGGTCAACTTTTGTATTGGGAAAGTCATGGCCGGTGATCTTTTGTACTGGGAAAGTCATGCCCGGTGAACTTTTGTATTGGGAAAGTCATGCCCGGTGAACTTTTGTATTGGGAAAGTCATGCCCGGTGAACTTTTGTATTGGGAAAGTCATGCCCGGTGATCTTTTGTACTGGGAAAGTCATGCCCGGTGAACTTTTGTATGGGAAAAGTCATGCCCGGTGATCTTTTGTATTGGGAAAGTCATGCCCGGTGAACTTTTGTATTGGGAAAGTCATGCCCGGTGAACTTTTGTATTGGGAAAGTCATGCCCGGTGAACTTTTGTATTGGGAAAGTCATGCCCGGTGATCTTTTGTACTGGGAAAGTCATGCCCGGTGAACTTTTGTATGGGAAAAGTCATGCCCGGTGAACTTTTGTATTGGGAAAGTCATGCCCGGTGATCTTTTGTATTGGGAAAGTCATGCCCGGTCAACTTTTGTATGGGAAAAGTCATGCCCGGTGAACTTTTGTATGGGAAAGTCATGCCCGGTGAACTTTTGCATGGGAAAAGTCATGCCCGGTGAACTTTTGTATGGGAAAAGTCATGCCCGGTGAACTTTTGTATGGGAAAAGTCATGCCCGGTGAACTTTTGTATTGGGAAAGTCATGCCCGGTGAACTTTTGTATTGGGAAAGTCATGCCCGGTGAACTTTTGTATGGGAAAAGTCATGACCGGTGAACTTTCGTATTGGGAAAGTCATGCCCGGTGAACTTTTGTATTGGGAAAGTCATGCCCGGTGAACTTTTGTATTGGGAAAGTCATGCCCGGTGAACTTTTGTATTGGGAAAGTCATGCCCGGTGAACTTTTGTATTGGGAAAGTCATGCCCGGTGAACTTTTGTATTGGGAAAGTCATGCCCGGTGAACTTTTGTATTGGGAAAGTCATGCCCGGTGAACTTTTGTATTGGGAAAGTCATGCCCGGTCAACTTTTGTATGGGAAAAGTCATGACCGGTGAACTTTTGTATTGGGAAAGTCATGCCCGGTCAACTTTTGTATTAGGAAAGTCATGCCCGGTGAACTTTTGTATGGGAAAAGTCATCTCCGGTGAACTTTTGTATTAGGAAAGTCATGCCCGGTCAACTTTTGTATTGTGAAAGTAATGCACGGTGAACTTTTGTATTGGGAAAGTCATGCCCGGTCAACTTTTGTATGGGAAAAGCCATGCCCGGTGAACTTTTGTATTGGGAAAGTCATGCCCGGTCAACTTTTGTATTGGGAAAGTCATGCCCGGTCAACTTTTGTATTGGGAAAGTCATGCCCGGTGAACTTTTGTATTGGGAAAGTCATGCCCGGTGAACTTTTGCATGGGAAAAGTCATGCCCGGTGAACTTTTGTATGGGAAAAGTCATGCCCGGTGAACTTTTGTATTGGGAAAGTCATGCCCGGTGAACTTTTGTATTGGGAAAGTCATGCCCGGTGATCTTTTGTACTGGGAAAGTCATGCCCGGTGAACTTTTGTATGGGAAAAGTCATGCCCGGTGATCTTTTGTACTGGGAAAGTCATGCCCGGTGAACTTTTGTATGGGAAAAGTCATGCCCGGTGAACTTTTGTATGGGAAAAGTCATGCCCGGTGAACTTTTGTATTGGGAAAGTCATGCCCGGTGAACTTTTGTATTGGGAAAGTCATGTCCCGTGAACTTTTGTATTGGGAGAGTCATGCCCGGTGATCTTTTGTATTGGGAAAGTCATGCTCGGTCAACTTTTGTATGGGAAAAGTCATGCCCGGTGAACTTTTGTATTGGGAAAGTCATGCCCGGTCAACTTTTGTATTGGGAAAGTCATGGCCGGTGATCTTTTGTACTGGGAAAGTCATGCCCGGTGAACTTTTGTATTGGGAAAGTCATGCCCGGTGAACTTTTGTATTGGGAAAGTCATGCCCGGTGAACTTTTGTATTGGGAAAGTCATGCCCGGTGTTTTTTTGTACTGGGAAAGTCATGCCCGGTCAACTTTTGTATTGGGAAAGTCATGCCCGGTGTTTTTTTGTACTGGGAAAGTCATGCCCGGTGAACTTTTGTATGGGAAAAGTCATGCCCGGTGATCTTTTGTATTGGGAAAGTCATGCCCGGTGAACTTTTGCATGGGAAAAGTCATGCCCGGTGAACTTTTGTATGGGAAAAGTCATGCCCGGTGAACTTTTGTATGGGAAAAGTCATGCCCGGTGAACTTTTGTATTGGGAAAGTCATGCCCGGTGAACTTTTGTATTGGGAAAGTCATGCCCGGTGAACTTTTGTATGGGAAAAGTCATGACCGGTGAACTTTCGTATTGGGAAAGTCATGCCCGGTGAACTTTTGTATTGGGAAAGTCATGCCCGGTGAACTTTTGTATTGGGAAAGTCATGCCCGGTGAACTTTTGTATTGGGAAAGTCATGCCCGGTGAACTTTTGTATTGGGAAAGTCATGCCCGGTGAACTTTTGTATTGGGAAAGTCATGCCCGGTGAACTTTTGTATTGGGAAAGTCATGCCCGGTGAACTTTTGTATTGGGAAAGTCATGCCCGGTCAACTTTTGTATGGGAAAAGTCATGACCGGTGAACTTTTGTATTGGGAAAGTCATGCCCGGTCAACTTTTGTATTAGGAAAGTCATGCCCGGTGAACTTTTGTATGGGAAAAGTCATCTCCGGTGAACTTTTGTATTAGGAAAGTCATGCCCGGTCAACTTTTGTATTGTGAAAGTAATGCACGGTGAACTTTTGTATTGGGAAAGTCATGCCCGGTCAACTTTTGTATGGGAAAAGCCATGCCCGGTGAACTTTTGTATTGGGAAAGTCATGCCCGGTCAACTTTTGTATTGGGAAAGTCATGCCCGGTCAACTTTTGTATTGGGAAAGTCATGCCCGGTGAACTTTTGTATTGGGAAAGTCATGCCCGGTGAACTTTTGTACTGGGAAAGTCATGCCCGGTGAACTTTTGTATTGGGAAAGTCATGCCCGGTGAACTTTTGTATTGGGAAAAGTCATGCCCGGTGAACTTTTGTATGGGAAAGTCATGCCCGGTGAACTTTTGTATGGGAAAAGTCATGCCCGGTGAACTTTTGTATTGGGAAAGTCATGCCCGGTCAACTTTTGTATTGGGAAAGTCATGCCCGGTCAACTTTTGTACTGGGAAAGTCATGCCCGGTGATCTTTTGTACTGGGAAAGTCATGCCCGGTGAACTTTTGTATTGGGAAAGTCATGCCCGGTGAACTTTTGTATTGGGAAAGTCATGCCCGGTGAACTTTTGTATTGGGAAAGTCATGCCCGGTGATCTTTTGTATTGGGAAAGTCATGCCCGGTCAACTTTTGTATGGGAAAAGTCATGCCCGGTGAACTTTTGTATTTGGAAAGTCATGCCCGGTGAACTTTTGTATTGGGAAAGTCATGCCCGGTGAACTTTTGTATTGGGAAAAGTCATGCCCGGTGAACTTTTGTATGGGAAAAGTCATGCCCGGTGAACTTTTGTATGGGAAAAGTCATGCCCGGTGAACTTTTGTATTGGGAAAGTCATGCCCGGTCAACTTTTGTATTGGGAAAGTCATGCCCGGTCAACTTTTGTATGGGAAAAGTCATGCCCGGTGAACTTTTGTATGGGAAAAGTCATGCCCGGTCAACTTTTGTATTGGGAAAGTCATGCCCGGTAATCTTTGGTACTGGGAAAGTCATGCGCGGTGAACTTTTGTATTGGGAAAGTCATGCCCGGTGAACTTTTGTATTGGGTAAGTCATGCCCGGTGAACATTTGTATTGGGAAAGTCATGCCCGGTGATCTTTTGTACTGGGAAAGTCATGCCTGGTGATCTTTTGTACTGGGAAAGTCATGCCCGGTGAACTTTTGTATGGGAAAAGTCATGCCCGGTGAACTTTTGCATGGGAAAAGTCATGCCCGGTGAACTTTTGTATGGGAAAAGTCATGCCCGGTGAACTTTTGTATTAGGAAAATCATGCCCGGTGAACTTTTGTATTGGGAAAGTCATGCCCGGTGATCTTTTGTACTGGGAAAGTCATGCCCGGTGAACTTTTGTATGGGAAAAGTCATGCCCGGTGAACTTTTGTATGGGAAAAGTCATGCCCGGTGAACTTTTGTATTGGGAAAGTCATGCCCGGTGAAGTTTTGTATTGGGAAAGTCATGCCCGGTGAAGTTTTGTATTGGGAAAGTCATGCCCGGTGAACTTTTGTATTGGGAAAGTCATGCCCGGTGAACTTTTGTATTGGGAAAGTCATGCCCGGTGAACTTTTGTACTGGGAAAGTCATGCCCGGTGAACTTTTGTATTGGGAAAGTCATGCCCGGTGATCTTTTGTACTGGGAAAGTCATGCCCGGTGATCGTTTGTACTGGGAAAGTCATGCCCGGTGAACTTTTGTATGGAAAAGGTCATGCCCTGTGAACATTTGTATGGGAAATGTCATGCCCGGTGAACTTTTGTATGGGAAGAGTCATGCCCGGTGATCTTTTGTATTGGGAAAGTCATGCCCGGTGAACTTTTGTATTGGGAAAGTCATGCCCGGTGAACTTTTGTATTGGGAAAGTCATGCCCGGTGAAGTTTTGTATTGGGAAAGTCATGCCCGGTGAACTTTTGTATGGGAAAAGTCATGCCCGGTGAACTTTTGTATGGAAAAGGTCATGCCCTGTGAACATTTGTATGGGAAATGTCATGCCCGGTGAACTTTTGTATGGGAAGAGTCATGCCCGGTGATCTTTTGTATTGGGAAAGTCATGCCCGGTGAACTTTTGTATTGGGAAAGTCATGCCCGGTGAACTTTTGTATTGGGAAAGTCATGCCCGGTGAAGTTTTGTATTGGGAAAGTCATGCCCGGTGAACTTTTGTATGGGAAAAGTCATGCCCGGTGAACTTTTGTACTGGGAAAGTCATGCCCGGTCAACTTTTGTATTGGGAAAGTCATGCCCGGTGAACTTTTGTATGGGAAGAGTCATGCCCGGTGATCTTTTGTATTGGGAAAGTCATGCCCGGTGAACTTTTGTATTGGGAAAGTCATGCCCGGTGAACTTTTGTATTGGGAAAGTCATGCCCGGTGAAGTTTTGTATTGGGAAAGTCATGCCCGGTGAACTTTTGTATTGGGAAAGTCATGCCCGGTGAACTTTTGTATTGGGAAAGTCATGCCCGGTGAACTTTTGTACTGGGAAAGTCATGCCCGGTGAACTTTTGTATTGGGAAAGTCATGCCCGGTGATCTTTTGTACTGGGAAAGTCATGCCCGGTGATCGTTTGTACTGGGAAAGTCATGCCCGGTGAACTTTTGTATGGAAAAGGTCATGCCCTGTGAACATTTGTATGGGAAATGTCATGCCCGGTGAACTTTTGTATGGGAAAAGTCATGTCCGGTGAACTTTTGTATTGGGAAAGTCATGTCCGGTGAACTTTTGTATTGGGAAAGTCATGCCCGGTGAACTTTTGTATTGGGAAAGTCATGCCCGGTGAACTTTTGTATTGGGAAAGTCATGCCCGGTGAACTTTTGTATTGGGAAAGTCATGCCCGGTGATCTTTTGTACTGGGAAAGTCATGCCCGGAGAACTTTTGTATTGGGAAAGTCATGCCCGGTGAACTTTTGTATTGGGAAAGTCATGCCCGGTGATCTTTTGTACTGGGAAAGTCATGCCCGGTGAACTTTTGTATTGGGAAAGTCATGCCCGGTGAACTTTTGTATTGGGAAAGTCATGCCCGGTGAACTTTGTACTGGGAAAGTCATGCCCGGTGAACTTTTGTACTGGGAAAGTCATGCCCGGTCAACTTTTGTATTGGGAAAGTCATGCCCGGTGAACTTTTGTATTGGGAAAGTCATGCCCGGTGAACTTTTGTATTGGGAAAGTCATGCCCGGTGATCTTTTGTACTGGGAAAGTCATGCCCGGTGAACTTTTGTATGGGAAAAGTCATGCCCGGTGATCTTTTGTATTGGGAAAGTCATGCCCGGTGAACTTTTGTATTGGGAAAGTCATGCCCGGTGAACTTTTGTATTGGGAAAGTCATGCCCGGTGAACTTTTGTATTGGGAAAGTCATGCCCGGTGATCTTTTGTACTGGGAAAGTCATGCCCGGTGAACTTTTGTATGGGAAAAGTCATGCCCGGTGAACTTTTGTATTGGGAAAGTCATGCCCGGTGATCTTTTGTATTGGGAAAGTCATGCCCGGTCAACTTTTGTATGGGAAAAGTCATGCCCGGTGAACTTTTGTATGGGAAAGTCATGCCCGGTGAACTTTTGCATGGGAAAAGTCATGCCCGGTGAACTTTTGTATGGGAAAAGTCATGCCCGGTGAACTTTTGTATGGGAAAAGTCATGCCCGGTGAACTTTTGTATTGGGAAAGTCATGCCCGGTGAACTTTTGTATTGGGAAGGTCATGCCCGGTGAACTTTTGTACTGGGAAAGTCATGCCCGGTGAACTTTTGTATTGGGAAAGTCATGCTCGGTGAATTTTTGTATTGGAAAAGTCATGCCCGGTCAACTTTTGTATTGGGAAAGTCATGCCCGTGATCTTTGGTACTGGGAAAGTCATGCCCGGTGAACTTTTGTATTGGGAAAGACATGCCCGGTGAACTTTTGTATTGGGAAAGTCATGCCCGGTGAACATTTGTACTGGGAAAGTCATGCCCGGTCAACTTTTGTATTGGGAAAGTCATGCCCTGTGATCTTTTGTACTGGGAAAGTCATGCCCGGTGAACTTTTGTATTGGGAAAGTCATGCCCGGTGAACTTTTGTATTGGGAAAGTCATGCGCGGTGAACTTTTGTATTGGGAAAGTCATGCCCGGTGAACTCTTGTATTGGGAAAGTCATGCCCGGTGAACTTTTGTATTGGGAAAGTCATGCCCGGTGAACTTTTGTATTGGGAAAGTCATGCCCGGTGAACTTTTGTATTGGGAAAGTCATGCCCGGTGATCTTTTGTATTGGGAAAGTCATGCCCGGTGAACTTTTGTATTGGGAAAGTCATGCCCGGTGAACTTTTGTATGGGAAAAGTCATGCCCGGTGATCTTTTGTACTGGGAAAGTCATGCCCGGTCAACTTTTGTATTGGGAAAGTCATGCCCGGTGAACTTTTGTATGGGAAAAGTCATGCCCGGTGATCCTTTGTACTGGGAAAGTCATGCCCGGTCAACTTTTGTATTAGGAAAGTCATGCCCGGTGAACTTTTGTATGGTAAAAGTCATGCCCGGTGAACTTTTGTATTGGGAAAGTCATGCCCGGTCAACTTTTGTATTGGGAAACTCATGCCCGGTGAACTTTTGTATTGGGAAAGTCATGCCCGGTGAACTTTTGTATTGGGAAAGTCATGCCCGGTGAACTTTTGTACTGGGAAAGTCATGCCCGGTGAACTTTTGTATTGGGAAAGTCATGCCCGGTGAACTTTTGTATTGGGAAAGTCATGCCAGGTGAACTTTTGTACTGGGAAAGTCATGCCCGGTGAACTTTTGTATTGGGAAAGTCATGCCCGGTGAACTTTTGTATTGGGAAAGTCATGCCCGGTGAACTTTTGTATTGGGAAAGTCATGCCCGGTGAACTTTTGTATTGGGAAAGTTATGCCCGGTGAAGTTTTGTATTGGGAAAATCATGCCCGGTGATATTTTGTACTGGGAAAGTCATGCCCGGTGAACTTTTGTATGGGAAAAGTCATGCCCGGTGATCTTTTGTACTGGGAACGTCATGCCCGGTCAACTTTTGTATTGGGAAAGTCATGCCCGGTGAACTTTTGTACTGGGAAAGTCATGCCCGGTGAACTTTTGTATTGGGAAAGTCATGCCCGGTGATCTTTTGTACTGGGAAAGTCATGCCCGGTGAACTTTTGTATGGGAAAAGTCATGCCCGGTGAACTTTTGTATTGGCAAAGTCATGCCCGGTGATCTTTTGTATTGGGAAAGTCATGCTCGGTCAACTTTTGTATGGGAAAAGTCATGCCCGGTGAACTTTTGTATGGGAAAGTCATGCCCGGTGATCTTTTGTACTGGGAAAGTCATGCCCGGTGAACTTTTGTATGGGAAAAGTCATGCCCGGTGAACTTTTGTATTGGGAAAGTCATGCCCGGTGATCTTTTGTATTGGGAAAGTCATGCTCGGTCAACTTTTGTATGGGAAAAGTCATGCCCGGTGAACTTTTGTATGGGAAAGTCATGCCCGGTGAACTTTTGCATGGGAAAAGTCATGCCCGGTGAACTTTTGTATGGGAAAAGTCATGCCCGGTGAACTTTTGTATTGGGAAAGTCATGCCCGGTGAACTTTTGTATTGGGAAAGTCATGCCCGGTGATCTTTTGTACTGGGAAAGTCATGCCCGGTGAACTTTTGTATGGGAAAGTCATGCCCGGTGATCTTTTGTACTGGGAAAGTCATGCACGGTGAACTTTTGTATGGGAAAAGTCATGCCCGGTGAACTTTTGTATGGGAAAAGTCATGCCCGGTGAACTTTTGTATTGGGAAAGTCATGCCCGGTGAACTTTTGTATTGGGAAAGTCATGCCCCGTGAACTTTTGTACTGGGAAAGTCATGCCCGGTGAACTTTTGTATTGGGAAAGTCATGCCCGGTGAACTTTTGTATTGGAAAAGTCATGCCCGGTCAACTTTTGTTTTGGGAAAGTCATGCCCGGTGATCTTTTGTACTGGGAAAGTCATGCCCGTTGAACTTTTGTATTGGGAAAGTCATGCCCGGTGAACTTTTGTATTGGGAAAGTCATGCCCGGTGAACTTTTGTATTGGGAAAGTCATGCCCAGTGAACTTTTGTATTGGGAAAGTCATGCCCGGTGATCTTTTGTACTGGGTAAGTCATGCCCGGTGAACTTTTGTATGGGAAAAGTCATGCCCGGTGATCTTTTGTACTGGGAAAGTCACGCCCGGTCAACTTTTGTATTGGGAATGTCATGCCCGGTGAACTTTTGTACTGGGAAAGTCATGCCCGGTGAACTTTTGTATTGGGAAAGTCATGCCCGGTGAACTTTTGTATTGGGAAAGTCATGCCCGGTGAACTTTTGTATTGGGAAAGTCATGCCCGGTGATCTTTTGTACTGGGAAAGTCATGCCCGGTGAACTTTTGTATGGGAAAAGTCATGCCCGGTGATCTTTTGTATTGGGAAAGTCATGCCCGGTGAACTTTTGTATTGGGAAAGTCATGCCCGGTGAACTTTTGTATTGGGAAAGTCATGCCCGGTGAACTTTTGTATGGGAAAAGTCATGCCCGGTGATCTTTTGTACTGGGAAAGTCATGCCCGGTCAACTTTTGTATTGGGAAAGTCATGCCCGGTGAACTTTTGTATGGGAAAAGTCATGCCCGGTGATCTTTTGTACTGGGAAAGTCATGCCCGGTCAACTTTTGTATTGGGAAAGTCATGCCCGGTGAACTTTTGTATGGGAAAAGTCATGCCCGGTGAACTTTTGTATTGGGAAAGTCATGCCCGGTCAACTTTTGTATTGGGAAACTCATGCCTGGTGAACTTTTGTATTGGGAAAGTCATGCCCGGTGAACTTTTGTATTGGGAAAGTCATGCCCGGTGAACTTTTGTACTGGGAAAGTCATGCCCGGTGAACATTTGTATTGGGAAAGTCATGCCCGGTGAACTTTTGTATTGGGAAAGTCATGCCCGGTTAACTTTTGTACTGGGAAAGTCATGCCCGGTGAACTTTTGTATTGGGAAAGTCATGCCCGGTGAACTTTTGTATTGGGAAAGTCATGCCCGGTGAACTTTTGTATTGGGAAAGTCATGCCCGGTGAACTTTTGTATTGGGAAAGTCATGCCCGGTGATATTTTGTACTGGGAAAGTCATGCCCGGTGAACTTTTGTATGGGAAAAGTCATGCCCGGTGATCTTTTGTACTGGGAAAGTCATGCCCGGTGAACTTTTGTACTGGGAAAGTCATGCCCGGTGAACTTTTGTATTGGGAAAGTCATGCCCGGTGAATTTTTGTATTGGAAAAGTCATGCCCGGTCAACTTTTGTATTGGGAAAGTCATGCCCGGTAATCTTTTGTACTGGGAAAGTCATGCCCGGTGATCTTTTGTACTGGGAAAGTCATGCCCGGTGAACTTTTGTATGGGAAAAGTCATGCCCGGTTAACTTTTGTATTGGGAAAGTCATGCCCGGTGATCTTTTGTATTGGGAAAGTCATGCTCGGTCAACTTTTGTATGGGAATAGTCATGCCCGGTGAACTTTTGTATGGGAAAGTCATGCCCGGTGAACTTTTGCATGGGAAAAGTCATGCCCGGTGAACTTTTGTATGGGAAAAGTCATGCCCGGTGAACTTTTGTATTGGGAAAGTCATGCCCGGTGAACTTTTGTATTGGGAAAGTCATGCCCGGTGATCTTTTGTACTGGGAAAGTCATGCCCGGTGAACTTTTGTATGGGAAAAGTCATGCCCGGTGATCTTTTGTACTGGGAAAGTCATGCCCGGTGAACTTTTGTATGGGAAAAGTCATGCCCGGTGAACTTTTGTATGGGAAAAGTCATGCCCGGTGAACTTTTGTATTGGGAAAGTCATGCCCGGTGAACTTTTGTATTGGGAAAGTCATGTCCCGTGAACTTTTGTATTGGGAGAGTCATGCCCGGTGATCTTTTGTATTGGGAAAGTCATGCTCGGTCAACTTTTGTATGGGAAAAGTCATGCCCGGTGAACTTTTGTATTGGGAAAGTCATGCCCGGTCAACTTTTGTATTGGGAAAGTCATGGCCGGTGATCTTTTGTACTGGGAAAGTCATGCCCGGTGAACTTTTGTATTGGGAAAGTCATGCCCGGTGAACTTTTGTATTGGGAAAGTCATGCCCGGTGAACTTTTGTATTGGGAAAGTCATGCCCGGTGATCTTTTGTACTGGGAAAGTCATGCCCGGTGAACTTTTGTATGGGAAAAGTCATGCCCGGTGATATTTTGTATTGGGAAAGTCATGCCCGGTGAACTTTTGTATTGGGAAAGTCATGCCCGGTGAACTTTTGTATTGGGAAAGTCATGCCCGGTGAACTTTTGTATTGGGAAAGTCATGCCCGGTGATCTTTTGTACTGGGAAAGTCATGCCCGGTGAACTTTTGTATGGGAAAAGTCATGCCCGGTGAACTTTTGTATTGGGAAAGTCATGCCCGGTGATCTTTTGTATTGGGAAAGTCATGCCCGGTGAACTTTTGTATGGGAAAAGTCATGCCCGGTGAACTTTTGTATGGGAAAGTCATGCCCGGTGAACTTTTGCATGGGAAAAGTCATGCCCGGTGAACTTTTGTATGGGAAAAGTCATGCCCGGTGAACTTTTGTATGGGAAAAGTCATGCCCGGTGAACTTTTGTATTGGGAAAGTCATGCCCGGTCAACTTTTGTATTGGGAAAGTCATGCCCGGTGATCTTTTGTACTGGGAAAGTCATGCCCGGTGAACTTTGGTTTTGGGAAAGTCATGCCCGGTGAACTTTTGTATTGGGAAAGTCATGCCCGGTGAACATTTGTACTGGGAAAGTCATGCCCGGTCAACTTTTGTATTGGGAAAGTCATGCCCGGTGATCTTTTGTACTGGGAAAGTCATGCCCGGTGAACTTTTGTATTGGGAAAGTCATGCCCGGTGAACTTTTGTATTGGGAAAGTCATGCGCGGTGAACTTTTGTATTGGGGAAGTCATGCCCGGTGAACTTTTGTATTGGGAAAGTCATGCCCGGTGAACTTTTGTACTGGGAAAGTCATGCCCGGTCAACTTTTGTATTGGGAAAGTCATGCCCGGTCAACTTTTGTATGGGAAAAGTCATGCCCGGTGAACTTTTGCATTGGGAAAGTCATGCCCGGTGATCTTTTGTATTGGGAAAGTCATGCCCGGTCAACTTTTGTATGGGAAAAGTCATGCCCGGTGAACTTTTGTATGGGAAAGTCATGCCCGGTGAACTTTTGCATGGGAAAAGTCATGCCCGGTGAACTTTTGTATGGGAAAAGTCATGCCCGGTGAACTTTTGTATGGGAAAAGTCATGCCCGGTGAACTTTTGTATTGGGAAAGTTATGCCCGGTGAACTTTTGTATTGGGAAAGTCATGCCCGGTGAACTTTTGTACTGGGAAAGTCATGCCCGGTGAACTTTTGTATTGGGAAAGTCATGCCCGGTGAATTTTTGTATTGGAAAAGTCATGCCCGGTCAACTTTTGTATTGGGAAAGTCATGCCCGGTGATCTTTTGTACTGGGAAAGTCATGCCCGGTGAACTTTTGTATTGGGAAAGTCATGCCCGGTGAACTTTTGTATTGGGAAAGTCATGCCCGGTGAACTTTTGTATTGGGAAAGTCATGCCCGGTGAACATTTGTACTGGGAAAGTCATGCCCGGTCAACTTTTGTATTGGGAAAGTCATGCCCGGTGATCTTTTGTACTGGGAAAGTCATGCCCGGTGAACTTTTGTATTGGGAAAGTCATGCCCGGTGAACTTTTGTATTGGGAAAGTCATGCGCGGTGAACTTTTGTATTGGGAAAGTCATGCCCGGTGAACTTTTGTACTGGGAAAGTCATGCCCGGTGAACTTTTGTATTGGGAAAGTCATGCCCGGTGAATTTTTGTATTGGAAAAGTCATGCCCGGTCAACTTTTGTATTGGGAAAGTCATGCCCGGTGATCTTTTGTACTGGGAAAGTCATGCCCGGTGATCTTTTGTACTGGGAAAGTCATGCCCGGTGAACTTTTGTATTGGGAAAGTCATGCCCGGTGAACTTTTGTATTGGGAAAGTCATGCCCGGTGAACATTTGTACTGGGAAAGTCATGCCCGGTCAACTTTTGTATTGGGAAAGTCATGCCCGGTGATCTTTTGTACTGGGAAAGTCATGCCCGGTGAACTTTTGTATTGGGAAAGTCATGCCCGGTGAACTTTTGTATTGGGAAAGTCATGCGCGGTGAACTTTTGTATTGGGAAAGTCATGCCTGGTGAACTTTTGTATTGGGAAAGTCATGCCCGGTGAACTTTTGTATTGGGAAAGTCATGCCCGGTGAGCTTTTGTATTGGGAAAGTCATGCCCGGTGAACTTTTGTATTGGGTAAGTCATGCCCGGTGATCTTTTGTACTGGGAAAGTCATGCCCGGTGAACTTTTGTATTGGGAAAGTCATGCCCGGTGAACTTTTGTATGGGAAAAGTCATGCCCGGTGATCTTTTGTACTGGGAAATTCATGCCCGGTCAACTTTTGTATTGGGAAAGTCATGCCCGGTGAACTTTTGTATGGGAAAAGTCATGCCCGGTGATCTTTTGTACTGGGAAAGTCATGCCCGGTCAACTTTTGTATTGGGAAAGTCATGCCCGGTGAACTTTTGTATGGGAAAAGTCATGCCCGGTGAACTTTTGTATTGGGAAAGTCATGCCCGGTCAACTTTTGTATTGGGGAAGTCATGCCCGGTGAACTTTTGTGTTGGGAAAATTATGCCCGGTGAACTTTTGTATTGGGAAAGTCATGCCCGGTGAACTTTTGTACTGGGAAAGTCATGCCCGGTGAACTTTTGTATTGGGAAAGTCATGCCCGGTGAACTTTTGTACTGGGAAAGTCATGCCCGGTGAACTTTTGTATTGGGAAAGTCATGCCCGGTTAACTTTTGTATTGGGAAAGTCATGCCCGGTGAACTTTTGTATTGGGAAAGTCATGCCCGGTGAACTTTTGTATTGGGAAAGTCATGCCCGGTGAACTTTTGTATTGGGAAAGTCATGCCCGGTGATCTTTTGTACTGGGAAAGTCATGCCCGGTGAACTTTTGTATGGGAAAAGTCATGCCCGGTGATCTTTTGTACTGGGAAAGTCATGCCCGGTCAACTTTTGTATTGGGAAAGTCATGCCCGGTGAACTTTTGTACTGGGAAAGTCATGCCCGGTGAACTTTTGTATTGGGAAAGTCATGCCCGGTGATATTTTGTACTGGGAAAGTCATGCCCGGTGAACTTTTGTATGGGAAAAGTCATGCCCGGTGAACTTTTGTATTGGGAAAGTCATGCCCGGTGATCTTTTGTATTGGGAAAGTCATGCTCGGTCAACTTTTGTATGGGAAAAGTCATGCCCGGTGAACTTTTGTATGGGAAAGTCATGCCCGGTGATCTTTTGTACTGGGAAAGTCATGCCCGGTGAACTTTTGTATGGGAAAAGTCATGCCCGGTGAACTTTTGTATTGGGAAAGTCATGCCCGGTGATCTTTTGTATTGGGAAAGTCATGCTCGGTCAACTTTTGTATGGGAAAAGTCATGCCCGGTGAACTTTTGTATGGGAAAGTCTTGCCCGGTGAACTTTTGCATGGGAAAAGTCATGCCCGGTGAACTTTTGTATGGGAAAAGTCATGCCCGGTGAACTTTTGTATTGGGAAAGTCATGCCCGGTGAACTTTTGTATTGGGAAAGTCATGCCCGGTGATCTTTTGTACTGGGAAAGTCATGGCCGGTGAACTTTTGTATGGGAAAAGTCATGCCCGGTGATCTTTTGTACTGGGAAAGTCATGCCCGGTGAACTTTTGTATGGGAAAAGTCATGCCCGGTGAACTTTTGTATGGGAAAAGTCATGCCCGGTGAACTTTTGTATTGGGAAAGTCATGCCCGGTGAACTTTTGTATTGGGAAAGTCATGCCCCGTGATCTTTTGTATTGGGAAAGTCATGCTCGGTCAACTTTTGTATGGGAAAAGTCATGCCCGGTGATCTTTTGTACTGGGAAAGTCATGCCCGGTCAACTTTTGTATTGGGAAAGTCATGCCCGGTGAACTTTTGTATGGGAAAAGTCATGCCCGGTGAACTTTTGTATTGGGAAAGTCATGCCCGGTCAACTTTTGTATTGGGAAAGTCATGCCCGGTGAACTTTTGTATTGGGAAAGTCATGCCCGGTGAACTTTTGTATTGGGAAAGTCATGCCCGGTGAACTTTTGTACTGGGAAAGTCATGCCCGGTGAACTTTTGTATTGGAAAAGGCATGCCCGGTGAACTTTTGTATTGGGAAAGTCATGCCCGGTGAACTTTTGTATTGGGAAAGTCATGCCCGGTGAACTTTTGTATTGGGAAAGTCATGCCCGGTGAACTTTTGTATTGGGAAAGTCATGCCCGGTGAACTTTTGTATTGGGAAAGTCATGCCCGGTGATCTTTTGTACTGGGAAAGTCATGCCCGGTGAACTTTTGTATTGGGAAAGTCATGCCCGGTGAACTTTTGTATGGGAAAAGTCATGCCCGGTGATCTTTTGTACTGGGATAGTAATGCCCGGTGAACTTTTGTATTGGGAAAGTCATGCCCGGTGAACTTTTGTATGGGAAAAGTCATGCCCGGTGATCTTTTGTACTGGGAAAGTCATGCCCGGTCAACTTTTGTATTGGGAAAGTCATGCCCGGTGAACTTTTGTATGGGAAAAGTCATGCCCGGTGAACTTTTGTATTGGGAAAGTCATGCCCGGTCAACTTTTGTATTGGGAAAGTCATGCCCGGTGAACTTTTGTATTGGGAAAGTCATGCCCGGTGAACTTTTGTATTGGGAAAGTCATGCCCGGTGAACTTTTGTATTGGGAAAGTCATGCCCGGTGAACTTTTGTACTGGGAAAGTCATGTCCGGTGAACTTTTGTATTGGGAAAGTCATGCCCGGTGAACTTTTGTATTGGGAAAGTCATGCCCGGTGAACTTTTGTATTGGAAAGTCATGCCCGGTGAACTTTTGTACTGGGAAAGTCATGCCCGGTGAACTTTTGTATGGGAAAATTCATGCCCGGTGAACTTTTGTATTGGGAAAGTCAGGCCCGGTCAACTTTTGTATTGGGAAAGTCATGCCCGGTGATCTTTTGTACTGGGAAAGTCATGCCCGGTGAACTTTTGTATTGGGAAAGTCATGCCCGGTGAACTTTTGTATTGGGAAAGTCATGCCCGGTGAACTTTTGTATTGGGAAAGTCATGCCCGGTCAACTTTTGTATTGGGAAAGTCATGCCCGGTGAACTTTTGTATTGGGAAAGTCATGCCCGGTCAACTTTTGTATTGGGAAAGTTATGCCCGGTGATCTTTTGTACAGGGAAAGTCATGCCCGGTGAACTTTGGTACTGGGAAAGTCATGCCCGGTGAACTTTTGTACTGGGAAAGTCATGCCCGGTGAACTTTTGTATTGGGAAAGTCATGCCCGGTCAACTTTTGTATTGGGAAAGTCATGCCCGGTCAACTTTTGTACTGGGAAAGTCATGCCCGGTGAACTTTTGTATTGGGAAAGTCATGCCCGGTGAACTTTTGTGTGGGAAAAGTCATGCCCGGTGAACTTTTGTATTGGGAAAGTCATGCCCGGTGAAGTTTTGTATGGGAAAGTCATGCCCGGTGAACTTTTGTATTGGGAAAGTCATGCCCGGTGAACTTTTGTATTGGGAAAGTCATGCCCGGTCAACTTTTGTATTAGGAAAGTCATGCCCGGTGAACTTTTGTATTGGGAATGTCATGCCCGGTGAACTTTTGTACTGGGAAAGTCATGCCCGGTAAACTTTTGTATTGGGAAAGTCATGCCCGGTGAACTTTTGTACTGGGAAAGTCATGCCCGGTGAACTTTTGTATGGGAAAAGTCATGCCCGGTGAACTTTTGTATTGGGAAAGTCATGCCCGGTGAACTTTTGTATTGGGAAAGTCATGCCCGGTGAACTTTTGTACTGGGAAAGTCATGCCCGGTGAACTTTTGTATTGGGAAAGTCATGCCCGGTGAACTTTTGTATTGGGAAAGTCATGCCCGGTGAACTTTTGTACTGGGAAAGTCATGCCCGGTGAACTTTTGTATTGGGAAAGTCATGCCCGGTGAACTTTTGTATTGGGAAAGTCATGCCCGGTGAACTTTTGTACTGGGAAAGTCATGCCCGGTGATCTTTTGTACTGGGAAAGTCATGCCCGGTGAACTTTTGTATTGGGAAAGTCATGCCCGGTGAACTTTTGTATTGGGAAAGTCATGCCCGGTGAACTTTTGTATTGGGAAAGTCATGCCCGGTGAACTTTTGTACTGGGAAAGTCATGCCCGGTCAACTTTTGTATTGGGAAAGTCATGCCCGGTCAACTTTTGTATTGGGAAAGTCATGCCCGGTCAACTTTTGTATTGGGAAAGTCATGCCCGGTGATCTTTTGTATTGGGAAAGTCATGCCCGGTGAACTTTTGTACTGGGAAAGTCATGCCCGGTGAACTTTTGTATTGGGAAAGTCATGCCCGGTGAACTTTTGTATTGGGAAAGTCATGCCCGGTGAACTTTTGTACTGGGAAAGTCATGCCCGGTGAACTTTTGTATTGGGAAAGTCATGCCCGGTGAACTTTTGTATTGGGAAAGTCATGCCCGGTAAACTTTTGTATTGGGAAAGTCATGCCCGGTGAACTTTTGTATTGGGAAAGTCATGCCCGGTGAACTTTTGTATTGGGAAAGTCATGCCCGGTGATCTTTTGTACAGGGAAAGTCATGCCCGGTGAACTTTTGTATTGGGAAAGTCATGCCCGGTGAACTTTTGTACTGGGAAAGTCATGCCCGGTGAACTTTTGTATTGGGAAAGTCATGCCCGGTGAACTTTTGTATTGGGAAAGTCATGCCCGGTGAACTTTTGTATTGGGAAAGTCATGCCCGGTGATCTTTTGTATTGGGAAAGTCATGCCCGGTGAACTTTTGTATTGGGAAAGTCATGCCCGGTGAACTTTTGTATTGGGAAAGTCATGCCCGGTGAACATTTGTACTGGGAAAGTCATGCCCGGTCAACTTTTGTATTGGGAAAGTCATGCCCGGTGATCTTTTGTACTGGGAAAGTCATGCCCGGTGAACTTTTGTATTGGGAAAGTCATGCCCGGTGAACTTTTGTATTGGGAAAGTCATGCCCGGTGAACTTTTGTATTGGGAAAGTCATGCCCGGTGAACTTTTGTATTGGGAAAGTCATGCCCGGTGAACTTTTGTACTGGGAAAGTCATGCCCGGTCAACTTTTGTATTGGGAAAGTCATGCCCGGTCACCTTTTGTATTGGGAAAGTCATGCCCGGTCAACTTTTGTATTGGGAAAGTCATGCCCGGTGATCTTTTGTACTGGGAAAGTCATGCCCGGTGAACTTTTGTATTGGGAAAGTCATGCCCGGTGAACTTTTGTATTGGGAAAGTCATGCCCGGTGAACTTTTGTACTGGGAAAGTCATGCCCGGTGAACTTTTGTATTGGGAAAGTCATGCCCGGTGAACTTTTGTACTGGGAAAATCATGCCCGGTGAACTTTTGTATTGGGAAAGTCATGCCCGGTGAACTTTTGTACTGGGAAAGTCATGCCCGGTGAACTTTTGTATTGGGAAAGTCATGCCCGGTCAACTTTTGTATTGGGAAAGTCATGCCCGGTCAACTTTGTATTGGGAAAGTCATGCCCGGTTATCTTTTGTAATGGGAAAGTCATGCCCGGTGAACTTTTGTATTGGGAAAGTCATGCCCGGTGATCTTTTGTATTGGGAAAGTCATGCCCGGTCAACTTTTGTATTGGGAAAGTCATGCCCGGTGATCTTTTGTACTGGGAAAGTCATGCCCGGTGAACTTTTGTATTGGGAAAGTCATGCCCGGTGATCTTTTGTACTGGGAAAGTCATGCCCGGTGAACTTTTGTATTGGGAAAGTCATGCCCGGTGAACTTTTGTATTGGGAAAGTCATGCCCGGTGATCTTTTGTACTGGGAAAGTCATGCCCGGTGAACTTTTGTATTGGGAAAGTCATGCCCGGTGAACTTTTGTATTGGGAAAGTCATGCCCGGTGAACATTTGTACTGGGAAAGTCATGACCGGTCAACTTTTGTATTGGGAAAGTCATGCCCGGTGATCTTTTGTACTGGGAAAGTCATGCCCGGTGAACTTTTGTATTGGGAAAGCCATGCCCGGTGAACTTTTGTATTGGGAAAGTCATGCCCGGTGATCTTTTGTACTGGGAAAGTCATGCCCGGTGACCTTTTGTATTGGGAAAGTCATGCCCGGTGAACTTTTGTATTGGGAAAGTCATGCCCGGTGAACATTTGTACTGGGAAAGTCATGACCGGTCAACTTTTGTATTGGGAAAGTCATGCCCGGTGATCTTTTGTACTGGGAAAGTCATGCCCGGTGAACTTTTGTATTGGGAAAGTCATGCCCGGTGAACTTTTGTATTGGGAAAGTCATGCCCGGTGAACTTTTGTATTGGGAAAGTCATGCCCGGTGAACTTTTGTATTGGGAAAGTCATGCCCGGTGAACTTTTGTACTGGGAAAGTCATGCCCGGTCAACTTTTGTACTGGGAAAGTCATGCCCGGTGAACTTTTGTATTGGGAAAGTCATGCCCGGTGAACTTTTGTATTGGGAAAGTCATGCCCGGTGAACTTTTGTACTGGGAAAGTCATGCCCGGTGAACTTTTGTATTGGGAAAGTCATGCCCGGTGAACTTTTGTATTGGGAAAGTCATGCCCGGTGAACTTTTGTACTGGGAAAGTCATGCCCGGTGAACTTTTGTATTGGGAAAGTCATGCCCGGTAAACTTTTGTATTGGGAAAGTCATGCCCGGTGAACTTTTGTATTGGGAAAGTCATGCCCGGTGATCTTTTGTACTGGGAAAGTCATGCCCGGTGAACTTTTGTATTGGGAAAGTCATGCCCGGTGAACGTTTGTATTGGGAAAGTCATGCCCGGTGAACTTTTGTACTGGGAAAGTCATGCCCGGTGAACTTTTGTATTGGGAAAGTCATGCCCGGTGAACTTTTGTACTGGGAAAGTCATGCCCGGTGAACTTTTGTATTGGGAAAGTCATGCCCGGTGAACTTTTGTATTGGGAAAGTCATGCCCGGTGAACTTTTGTAATGGGAAAGTCATGCCCGGTGATCTTTTGTACTGGGAAAGTCATGCCCGGTGAACTTTTGTATTGGGAAAGTCATGCCCGGTGAACTTTTGTATTGGGAAAGTCATGCCCGGTGAATTTTTGTATTGGGAAAGTCATGCCCGGTGAACTTTTGTATTGGGGAAGTCATGCCCGGTGAACTTTTGGATTGGGAAAGTCATGCCCGGTCAACTTTTGTACTGGGAAAGTCATGCCCGGTCAACTTTTGTATTGGGAAAGTCATGCCCGGTCAACTTTTGTATTGGGAAAGTCATGCCCGGTCAACTTTTGTATTGGGAAAGTCATGCCCGGTGATCTTTTGAACTGGGAAAGTCATGCCCGGTGAACTTTTGTATTGGGAAAGTCATGCCCGGTGAACTTTTGTATTGGGAAAGTCATGCCCGGTGAACTTTTGTACTGGGAAAGTCATGCCCGGTGAACTTTTGTATTGGGAAAGTCATGCCCGGTGAACTTTTGTATTGGGAAAGTCATGCCCGGTGAACTTTTGTACTGGGAAAGTCATGCCCGGTGAACTTTTGTATTGGAAAAGTCATGCCCAGTCAACTTTTGTATTAGGAAAGTCATGCCCGGTGAACTTTTGTATTGGGAAAGTCATGCCCGGTGAACTTTTGTACTGGGAAAGTCATGCCCGGTGAACTTTTGTATTGGGAAAGTTATGCCCGGTGAACTTTTGTATTGGGAAAGTCATGCCCGGTGAACTTTTGTATTGGGAAAGTCATGCCCGGTGAACTTTTGTTTTGGGAAAGTCATGCCCGGTGAACTTTTGTATTGGGAAAGTCATGCGCGGTGAACTTTTGTATTGGGAAAGTCATGCCCGGTGAACTTTTGTATTGGGAAAGTCATGCCCGGTGAACTTTTGTATTGGGAAAGTCATGCCCGGTGAACTTTTGTATTGGGAAAGTCATGCCCGGTGAACTTTTGTACTGGGAAAGTCATGCCCGGTGAACTTTTGTATTGGGAAAGTCATGCCCGGTCAACTTTTGTATTGGGAAAGTCATGCCCGGTCAACTTTTGTATTGGGAAAGTCATGCCCGGTGAACTTTTGTATTGGGAAAGTCATGCCCGGTGAACTTTTGTATTGGGAAAGTCATGCCCGGTGAACTTTTGTATTGGGAAAGTCATGCCCGGTGAACTTTTGTACTGGGAAAGTCATGCCCGGTGAACTTTTGTATTGGGAAAGTCATGCCCGGTCAACTTTTGTATTGGGAAAGTCATGCCCGGTGAACTTTTGTATTGGGAAAGTCATGCCCGGTGAACTTTTGTATTGGGAAAGTCATGCCCGGTGAACTTTTGTATTGGGAAAGTCATGCCCGGTGATCTTCTGTACTGGGAAAGTCATGCCCGGTGATCTTTTGTACTGGGAAAGTCATGCCGGGTGAACTTTTGTATGGGAAAAGTCATGCCCGGTGAACTTTTGTATGGGAAAAGTCATGCCCGGTGAACTTTTGTATGGGAAAAGTCATGCCCGGTGAACTTTTGTATTGGGAAAGTCATGCCCGGTGAACTTTTGTATTGGGAAAGTCATGCCCGGTGATCTGTTGTACTGGGAAAGTCATGCCCGGTGAACTTTTGTATTGGGAAAGTCATGCCCGGTCAACTTTTGTATTGGGAAAGTCATGCCCGGTGATCTTTTGTACTGGGAAAGTCATGCCCGGTGAACTTTTGTATTGGGAAAGTCATGCCCGGTGACCTTTTGTATTGGGAAAGTCATGCCCGGTGAACTTTTGTATTGGGAAAGTCATGCCCGGTGAACTTTTGTATTGGGAAAGTCATGACCGGTCAACTTTTGTACTGGGAAAGTCATGCCCGGTGAACTTTTG
This sequence comes from Musca autumnalis, assembly GCF_047663935.1. NCBI lineage: Eukaryota > Metazoa > Arthropoda > Insecta > Diptera > Muscidae > Musca > Musca autumnalis. The sequence continues at coordinate 82,286 of NW_027411688.1, forward strand.
TACTGGGAAAGTCATGCCCGGTGAACTTTTGTATTGGTAAAGTCATGCCCGGTGAACTCTTGTATTGGGAAAGTCATGCCCGGTGAACTTTTGTATTGGGAAAGTCATGCCCGGTCAACTTTTGTATTGGGAAAGTCATGCCCGGTGAACTTTTGTACTGGGAAAGTCATGCCCGGTGATCTTTTGTACTGGGAAAGTCATGTCCGGTGAACTTTTGTATGGGAAAAGTCATGCCCTTGTATGGGAAAAGTCATGCCCGGTGATCTTTTGTACTGGGAAAGTCATGCCCGGTCAACTTTTGTACTGTGAAAGCCATGCCCGGTCAACTTTTGTATTGGGAAAGTCATGCCCGGTGAACTTTTGTATGGGAAAAGTCATGCCCGGTGAACTTTTGTATGGGAAAAGTCATGCCCGGTGAACTTTTGTATTGGGAAAGTCATGCCCGGTGAACTTTTGTATTGGGAAAGTCATGCCCGTGGAACTTTTGTACTGGGAAAGTCATGCCCGGTCAACTTTTGTATTGGGAAAGTCATGCCCGGTCAACTTTTGTATTGGGAAAGTCATGCCCGGTGATCATTTGTACTGGGAAAGTCATGCCCGGTGAACTTTTGTATTGGGAAAGTCATGCCCGGTGAACTTTTGTATTGGGAAAGTCATGCCCGGTCAACTTTTGTTTTGGGAAAGTCATGCCCGGTGATCTTTTGTACTGGGAAAGTCATGCCCGGTGAACTTTTGTATGGGAAAAGTCATGACCGGTGATCTTTTGTATTGGGAAAGTCATGCCCGGTGAACTTTTGTATTGGGAAAGTCATGCCCGGTGAACTTTTGTATTGGGAAAGTCATGCCCGTGGAACTTTTGTACTGGGAAAGTCATGCCCGGTGAACTTTTGTACTGTGAAAGTCATGCCCGGTCAACTTTTGTATTGGGAAAGTCATGCCCGGTGATCTTTGGTACTGGGAAAGTCATGCCCGGTCAACTTTTGTATTGGGAAAGTCATGCCCGGTGAACTTTTGTATTGGGAAAGTCATGCCCGGTGATCTTTTGTACTGGGAAAGTCATGCCCGGTGAACTTTTGTATTGGGAAAGTCATGCCCCGTGAACTTTTGTATTGGGAAAGTCATGCCCGGTGAACATTTGTACTGCGAAGGTCATGACCGGTCAACTTTTGTATTGGGAAAGTCATGCCCGGTGATCTTTTGTACTGGGAAAGTCATGCCCGGTGAACTTTTGTATTGGGAAAGTCATGCCCGGTGAACTTTTGTATTGGGAAAGTCATGCCCGGTGAACTTTTGTATTGGGAAAGTCATGCCCGGTGAACTTTTGTATTGGGAAAGTCATGCCCGGTGAACTTTTGTACTGGGAAAGTCATGCCCGGTGAACTTTTGTACTGGGAAAGTCATGCCCGGTCAACTTTTGTATTGGGAAAGTCATGCCCGGTGAACTTTTGTATTGGGAAAGTCATGCCCGGTGAACTTTTGTATTGGGAAAGTCATGCCCGGTGAACTTTTGTACTGGAAAAGTCATGCCCGGTGAACTTTTGTATTGGGAAAGTCATGCCCGGTGAACTTTTGTACTGGGAAAGTCATGCCCGGTGAACTTTTGTATTGGGAAAGTCATGCCCGGTGAACTTTTGTATTGGGAAAGTCATGCCCGGTGAACTTTTGTATTGGGAAAGTCATGCCCGGTGATCTTTTGTACTGGGAAAGTCATGCCCGGTGAACTTTTGTATTGGGAAAGTCATGCCCGGTGAACGTTTGTATTGGGAAAGTCATGCCCGGTGAACTTTTGTACTGGGAAAGTCATGCCCGGTGAACTTTTGTATTGGGAAAGTCATGCCCGGTGAACTTTTGTACAGGGAAAGTCATGCCCGGTGAACTTTTGTATTGGGAAAGTCATGCCCGGTGAACTTTTGTATTGGGAAAGTCATGCCCGGTGAACTTTTGTAATGGGAAAGTCATGCCCGGTGATCTTTTGTACTGGGAAAGTCATGCCCGGTGAACTTTTGTATTGGGAAAGTCATGCCCGGTCAACTTTTGTATTGGGAAAGTCATGCCCGGTGAACATTTGTACTGGGAAAGTCATGCCCGGTCAACTTTTGTATTGGGAAAGTCATGCCCGGTGATCTTTTGTACTGGGAAAGTCATGCCCGGTGAACTTTTGTATTGGGAAAGTCATGCCCGGTGAATTTTTGTATTGGGAAAGTCATGCCCGGTGAACTTTTGTATTGGGAAAGTCATGCCCGGTGAACTTTTGTATTGGGAAAGTCATGCCCGTGGAACTTTTGTACTGGGAAAGTCATGCCCGGTGAACTTTTGTACTGTGAAAGTCATGCCCGGTCAACTTTTGTATTGGGAAAGTCATGCCCGGTGATCTTTGGTACTGGGAAAGTCATGCCCGGTCAACTTTTGTATTGGGAAAGTCATGCCCGGTGAACTTTTGTATTGGGAAAGTCATGCCCGGTGATCTTTTGTACTGGGAAAGTCATGCCCGGTGAACTTTTGTATTGGGAAAGTCATGCCCGGTGAACTTTTGTATTGGGAAAGTCATGCCCGGTGAACATTTGTACTGGGAAAGTCATGACCGGTCAACTTTTGTATTGGGAAAGTCATGCCCGGTGATCTTTTGTACTGGGAAAGTCATGCCCGGTGAACTTTTGTATTGGGAAAGTCATGCCCGGTGAACTTTTGTATTGGGAAAGTCATGCCCGGTGAACTTTTGTATTGGGAAAGTCATGCCCGGTGAACTTTTGTATTGGGAAAGTCATGCCCGGTGAACTTTTGTACTGGGAAAGTCATGCCCGGTGAACTTTTGTACTGGGAAAGTCATGCCCGGTCAACTTTTGTATTGGGAAAGTCATGCCCGGTGAACTTTTGTATTGGGAAAGTCATGCCCGGTGAACTTTTGTATTGGGAAAGTCATGCCCGGTGAACTTTTGTACTGGGAAAGTCATGCCCGGTGAACTTTTGTATTGGGAAAGTCATGCCCGGTGAACTTTTGTACTGGGAAAGTCATGCCCGGTGAACTTTTGTATTGGGAAAGTCATGCCCGGTGAACTTTTGTATTGGGAAAGTCATGCCCGGTGAACTTTTGTATTGGGAAAGTCATGCCCGGTGATCTTTTGTACTGGGAAAGTCATGCCCGGTGAACTTTTGTATTGGGAAAGTCATGCCCGGTGAACTTTTGTATTGGGAAAGTCATGCCCGGTGAACATTTGTACTGGGAAAGTCATGCCCGGTCAACTTTTGTATTGGGAAAGTCATGCCCGGTGATCTTTTGTACTGGGAAAGTCATGCCCGGTGAACTTTTGTATTGGGAAAGTCATGCCCGGTGAATTTTTGTATTGGGAAAGTCATGCCCGGTGAACTTTTGTATTGGGAAAGTCATGCCCGGTGAACTTTTGTATTGGGAAAGTCATGCCCGGTGAACTTTTGTATTGGGAAAGACATGCCCGGTCAACTTTTGTATTGGGAAAGTCATGCCCGGTGAACTTTTGTACTGGGAAAGTCATGCCCGGTCAACTTTTGTATTGGGAAAGTCATGCCCGGTCAACTTTTGTATTGGGAAAGTCATGCCCGGTCAACTTTTGTATTGGGAAAGTCATGCCCGGTGATCTTTTGAACTGGGAAAGTCATGCCCGGTGAACTTTTGTATTGGGAAAGTCATGCCCGGTGAACTTTTGTATTGGGAAAGTCATGCCCGGTGAACTTTTGTACTGGGAAAGTCATGCCCGGTGAACTTTTGTATTGGGAAAATCATGCCCGGTGAACTTTTGTATTGGGAAAGTCATGCCCGGTGAACTTTTGTACTGGGAAAGTCATGCCCGGTGAACTTTTGTATTGGGAAAGTCATGCCCAGACAACTTTTGTATTAGGAAAGTCATGCCCGGTGAACTTTTGTATTGGGAAAGTCATGCCCGGTGAACTTTTGTACTGGGAAAGTCATGCCCGGTGAACTTTTGTATTGGGAAAGTCATGCCCGGTGAACTTTTGTATTGGGAAAGTCATGCCCGGTGAACTTTTGTATTGGGAAAGTCATGCCCGGTGAACTTTTGTACTGGGAAAGTCATGCCCGGTGAACTTTTGTATTGGGAAAGTCATGCGCGGTGAACTTTTGTATTGGGAAAGTCATGCCCGGTGAACTTTTGTATTGGGAAAGTCATGCCCGGTGAACTTTTGTATTGGGAAAGTCATGCCCGGTGAACTTTTGTATTGGGAAAGTCATGCCCGGTGAACTTTTGTACTGGGAAAGTCATGCCCGGTGAACTTTTGTATTGGGAAAGTCATGCCCGGTCAACTTTTGTATTGGGAAAGTCATGCCCGGTCAACTTTTGTATTGGGAAAGTCATGCCCGGTGAACTTTTGTATTGGGAAAGTCATGCCCGGTGAACTTTTGTATTGGGAAAGTCATGCCCGGTGATCTTCTGTACTGGGAAAGTCATGCCCGGTGATCTTTTGTACTGGGACAGTCATGCCCGGTGAACTTTTGTATGGGAAAAGTCATGCCCGGTGAACTTTTGTATGGGAAAAGTCATGCCCGGTGAACTTTTGTATGGGAAAAGTCATGCCCGGTGAACTTTTGTATTGGGAAAGTCATGCCCGGTGAACTTTTGTATTGGGAAAGTCATGCCCGGTGATCTGTTGTACTGGGAAAGTCATGCCCGGTGAACTTTTGTATTGGGAAAGTCATGCCCGGTCAACTTTTGTATTGGGAAAGTCATGCCCGGTGATCTTTTGTACTGGGAAAGTCATGCCCGGTGAACTTTTGTATTGGGAAAGTCATGCCCGGTGACCTTTTGTATTGGGAAAGTCATGCCCGGTGAACTTTTGTATTGGGAAAGTCATGCCCGGTGAACTTTTGTATTGGGAAAGTCATGCCCGGTGAACTTTTGTACTGGGAAAGTCATGTCCGGTGAACTTTTGTACTGGGAAAGTCATGCCCGGTGAACTTTTGTATTGGGAAAGTCATGCCCGGTGAACTCTTGTATTTGGAAAGTCATGCCCGGTGAACTTTTGTATTGGGAAAGTCATGCCCGGTCAACTTTTGTATTGGGAAAGTCATGCCCGGTGAATTTTGTATTGGGAAAGTCATGCCCGGTGAACTTTTGTACTGGGAAAGTCATGCCCGGTGATCTTTTGTACTGGGAAAGTCATGTCCGGTGAACTTTTGTATGGGAAAAGTCATGCCCTTGTATGGGAAAAGTCATGCCCGGTGATCTTTTGTACTGGGAAAGTCATGCCCGGTCAACTTTTGTACTGTGAAAGCCATGCCCGGTCAACTTTTGTATTGGGAAAGTCATGCCCGGTGAACTTTTGTATGGGAAAAGTCATGCCCGGTGAACTTTTGTATGGGAAAAGTCATGCCCGGTGAACTTTTGTATTGGGAAAGTCATGCCCGGTGAACTTTTGTATTGGGAAAGTCATGCCCGTGGAACTTTTGTACTGGGAAAGTCATGCCCGGTCAACTTTTGTATTGGGAAAGTCATGCCCGGTCAACTTTTGTATTGGGAAAGTCATGCCCGGTGATCTTTTGTACTGGGAAAGTCATGCCCGGTGAACTTTTGTATGGGAAAAGTCATGCCCGGTGATCTTTTGTATTGGGAAAGTCATGCCCGGTGAACTTTTGTATTGGGAAAGTCATGCCCGGTGAACTTTTGTATTGGGAAAGTCATGCCCGTGGAACATTTGTACTGGGAAAGTCATGCCCGGTGAACTTTTGTACTGTGAAAGTCATGCCCGGTCAACTTTTGTATTGGGAAAGTCATGCCCGGTGATCTTTGGTACTGGGAAAGTCATGCCCGGTCAACTTTTGTATTGGGAAAGTCATGCCAGGTGAACTTTTGTATTGGGAAAGTCATGACCGGTCAACTTTTGTATTGGGAAAGTCATGCCCGGTCAACTTTTGTATTGGGAAAGTCATGCCCGGTTATCTTTTGAATTGGGAAAGTCATGCCCGGTCAACTTTTGTATTGGGAAAGTCATGCCCGGTCAACTTTTGTATTGGGAAAGTCATGCCCGGTCAACTTTTGTATTGGGAAAGTCATGCCCGGTGAACTTTTGTATGGGAAAAGTCATGCCCGGTCAACTTTTGTATTGGGAAAGTCATGCCCGGTCAACTTTTGTACTGGGAAAGTCATGCCCGGTGAACTTTTGTATTGGGAAAGTCATGCCCGGTGAACTTTTGTATGTGGAAAGTCATGCCCGGTCAACTTTTGTATTGGGAAAGTCATGCCCTTGTATTGGGAAAGTCATGCCCGGTGAACTTTTGTATTGGGAAAGTCATGCCCGGTGAACTTTTGTACTGGGAAAGTCATGCCCGGTGAACTTTTGTATTGGGAAAGTCATGCCCGGTGAACTTTTGTATTGGGAAAAGTCATGCCCGGTCAACTTTTGTTTTGGGAAAGTCATGCCCGGTGATCTTTTGTACTGGGAAAGTCATGCCCAGTGAACTTTTGTACTGGGAAAGTCATGCCCGGTGAACTTTTGTATTGGGAAAGTCATGCCTGGTGAACTTTTGTATTGGGAAAAGTCATGCCCGGTCAACTTTTGTATTGGGAAAGTCATGCCCGGTTAACTTTTGTACTGGGAAAGTCATGCCCGGTGAACTTTTGTACTGGGAAAGTCATGCCCGGTGAACTTTTGTATGGGAAAAGTCATGCCCGGTGAACTTTTGTATTGGGAAAGTCATGCCCGTTGAACTTTTGTATTGGGAAAGTCATGCCCGGTGAACTTTTGTACTGGGAAAGTCATGCCCGGTGAACTTTTGTACTGGGAAAGTCATGCCCGGTGCACTTTTGTATTGGGAAAGTCATGCCCGGTGAACTTTTTGTATTGGGAAAGTCATGCCCGGTGAACTTTTGTATTGGGAAAGTCATGCCCGGTGAACTTTTGTATTGGGAAAGTCATGCCCGGTCAACTTTTGTATTGGGAAAGTCATGCCCGGTGAACTTTTGTATTGGGAAAGTCATGCCCGGTGAACTTTTGTATTGGGAAAGTCATGCCCGGTGAACTTTTGTATTGGGAAAGTCATGCCCGGTGATCTTTTGTACTGTACATTGTACTGGGAAAGTCATGCCCGGTCAACTTTTGTATTGGGAAAGTCATGCCCGGTGATCTTTTGTACTGGAAAAGTCATGCCCGGTGAACTTTTGTATTGGGAAAGTCATGCCCGGTGAACTTTTGTATTGGGAAAGTCATGCCCGGTGAACTTTTGTATTGGGAAAGTCATGCCCGGTGATCTTTTGTACTGGGAAAGTCATGCCCGGTGAACTTTTGTATTGGGAAAGTCATGCCCGGTGAACTTTTGTATTGGGAAAGTCATGCCCGGTGAACTTTTGTATTGGAAAAGTCATGCCCGTCAACTTTTGTATTGGGAAAGTCATGCCCGGTGATCTTTTGTACTGGGAAAGTCATTCCCGGTCAACTTTTGTATTGGGAAAGTCATGCCCGGTGAACTTTTGTATTGGAAAAGTCATGCCCGGCAACTTTTGTATTGGGAAAGTCATGCCCTGTGATCTTTTGTACTGGGAAAGTCATGCCCGGTGAACTTTTGTATTGGGAAAGTCATGCCCGGGGAACATTTGTACTGGGAAAGTCATGCCCGGTGAACTTTTGTATTGGGAAAGTCATGCCCGTTGAACTTTTGTATTGGGAAAGTCATGCCCGGTGAACTTTTGTATTGGGAAAGTCATGCCCGGTGAACTTTTGTATTGGAAAAGTCATGCCCGTCAACTTTTGTATTGGGAAAGTTATGCCCGGTGATCTATTGTACTGGGAAAGTCATGCCCGGTGAACTTTTGTATTGGGAAAGTCATGCCCGGTGAACTTTTGTATTGGAAAAGTCATGCCCGGCAACTTTTGTATTGGGAAAGTCATGCCCTGTGATCTTTTGTACTGGGAAAGTCATGCCCGGTGAACTTTTGTATTGGAAAAGTCATGCCCGGTGAACATTTGTACTGGGAAAGTCATGCCCGGTCAACTTTTGTACTGGGAAAGTCATGCTCGGTGAACTTTTGTATTGGGAAAGTCATGCCCGGTGAACTTTTGTATTGGGAAAGTCATGCCCGGTGAACTTTTGTACTGGGAAAGTCATGCCCGGTGAACTTTTGTATTGGGAAAGTCATGCCCGGTGAACTTTTGTATTGGGAAAGTCATGCCCGGTGAACTTTTGTACTGGGAAAGTCATGCCCGGTGAACTTTTGTATTGGGAAAGTCATGCCCGGTGAACTTTTGTATTGGGAAAGTCATGCCCGGTGAACTTTTGTATTGGGAAAGTCATGCCCGGTGATCTTTTGTACTGGGAAAGTCATGCCCGGTCAACTTTTGTATTGGGAAAGTCATGCCCGGTGATCTTTGGTACTGGGAAAGTCATGCCCGGTCAACTTTTGTATTGGGAAAGTCATGCCAGGTGAACTTTTGTATTGGGAAAGTCATGACCGGTCAACTTTTGTATTGGGAAAGTCATGCCCGGTCAACTTTTGTATTGGGAAAGTCATGCCCGGTTATCTTTTGAATTGGGAAAGTCATGCCCGGTCAACTTTTGTATTGGGAAAGTCATGCCCGGTCAACTTTTGTATTGGGAAAGTCATGCCCGGTCAACTTTTGTATTGGGAAAGTCATGCCCGGTGAACTTTTGTATGGGAAAAGTCATGCCCGGTCAACTTTTGTATTGGGAAAGTCATGCCCGGTCAACTTTTGTACTGGGAAAGTCATGCCCGGTGAACTTTTGTATGGGAAAAGTCATGCCCGGTGAACTTTTGTATTGAGAAAGTCATGCCCGGTGAACTTTTGTATTGGGAAAGTCATGCCCGGTGAACTTTTGTACTGGGAAAGTCATGCCCGGTGAACTTTTGTACTGGGAAAGTCATGCCCGGTGCACTTTTGTATTGGGAAAGTCATGCCCGGTGAACTTTTTGTATTGGGAAAGTCATGCCCGGTGAACTTTTGTATTGGGAAAGTCATGCCCGGTGAACTTTTGTATTGGGAAAGTCATGCCCGGTCAACTTTTGTATTGGGAAAGTCATGCCCTGTGAACTTTTGTATTGGGAAAGTCATGCCCGGTGAACTTTTGTATTGGGAAAGTCATGCCCGGTCAACTTTTGTATTGGGAAAGTCATGCCCGGTGAACTTTTGTACTGTACATTGTACTGGGAAAGTCATGCCCGGTCAACTTTTGTATTGGGAAAGTCATGCCCGGTGATCTTTTGTACTGGAAAAGTCATGCCCGGTGAACTTTTGTATTGGGAAAGTCATGCCCGGTGAACTTTTGTATTGGGAAAGTCATGCCCGGTGAACTTTTGTATTGGGAAAGTCATGCCCGGTGAACTTTTGTCTTGGAAAAGTCATGCCCGGCAACTTTTGTATTGGGAAAGTCATGCCCTGTGATCTTTTGTACTGGGAAAGTCATGCCCGGTGAACTTTTGTATTGGGAAAGTCATGCCCGGTGATCTTTTGTACTGGGAAAGTCATGCCCGTTGAACTTTTGTATTTTGAAAGTCATGCCCGGTGAACTTTTGTATGTGGAAAGTCATGCCCGGTCAACTTTTGTATTGGGAAAGTCATGCCCTTGTATTGGGAAAGTCATGCCCGGTGAACTTTTGTATTGGGAAAGTCATGCCCGGTGAACTTTTGTACTGGGAAAGTCATGCCCGGTGAACTTTTGTATTGGGAAAGTCATGCCCGGTGAACTTTTGTATTGGGAAAAGTCATGCCCGGTCAACTTTTGTTTTGGGAAAGTCATGCCCGGTGATCTTTTGTACTGGGAAAGTCATGCCCAGTGAACTTTTGTACTGGGAAAGTCATGCCCGGTGAACTTTTGTATTGGGAAAGTCATGCCTGGTGAACTTTTGTATTGGGAAAAGTCATGCCCGGTCAACTTTTGTATTGGGAAAGTCATGCCCGGTTAACTTTTGTACTGGGAAAGTCATGCCCGGTGAACTTTTGTACTGGGAAAGTCATGCCCGGTGAACTTTTGTATGGGAAAAGTCATGCCCGGTGAACTTTTGTATTGAGAAAGTCATGCCCGGTGAACTTTTGTATTGGGAAAGTCATGCCCGGTGAACTTTTGTACTGGGAAAGTCATGCCCGGTGAACTTTTGTACTGGGAAAGTCATGCCCGGTGCACTTTTGTATTGGGAAAGTCATGCCCGGTGAACTTTTTGTATTGGGAAAGTCATGCCCGGTGAACTTTTGTATTGGGAAAGTCATGCCCGGTGAACTTTTGTATTGGGAAAGTCATGCCCGGTCAACTTTTGTATTGGGAAAGTCATGCCCTGTGAACTTTTGTATTGGGAAAGTCATGCCCGGTGAACTTTTGTATTGGGAAAGTCATGCCCGGTCAACTTTTGTATTGGGAAAGTCATGCCCGGTGAACTTTTGTACTGTACATTGTACTGGGAAAGTCATGCCCGGTCAACTTTTGTATTGGGAAAGTCATGCCCGGTGATCTTTTGTACTGGAAAAGTCATGCCCGGTGAACTTTTGTATTGGGAAAGTCATGCCCGGTGAACTTTTGTATTGGGAAAGTCATGCCCGGTGAACTTTTGTATTGGGAAAGTCATGCCCGGTGAACTTTTGTCTTGGAAAAGTCATGCCCGGCAACTTTTGTATTGGGAAAGTCATGCCCTGTGATCTTTTGTACTGGGAAAGTCATGCCCGGTGAACTTTTGTATTGGGAAAGTCATGCCCGGTGATCTTTTGTACTGGGAAAGTCATGCCCGTTGAACTTTTGTATTTTGAAAGTCATGCCCGGTGAACTTTTGTATTGGGAAAGTCATGCCCGGTGAACTTTTGTATTGGAAAAGTCATGCCCGTCAACTTTTGTATTTGGAAAGTCATGCCTGGTGATCTTTTGTACTGGGAAAGTCATTCCCGGTCAACTTTTGTATTGGGAAAGTCATGCCCGGTGAACTTTTGTATTGGAAAAGTCATGCCCGGCAACTTTTGTATTGGGAAAGTCATGCCCTGTGATCTTTTGTACTGGGAAAGTCATGCCCGGTGAACTTTTGTATTGGGAAAGTCATGCCCGGGGAACATTTGTACTGGGAAAGTCATGCCCGGTGAACTTTTGTATTGGGAAAGTCATGCCCGTTGAACTTTTGTATTGGGAAAGTCATGCCCGGTGAACTTTTGTATTGGGAAAGTCATGCCCGGTGAACTTTTGTATTGGAAAAGTCATGCCCGTCAACTTTTGTATTGGGAAAGTCATGCCCGGTGATCTATTGTACTGGGAAAGTCATGCCCGGTGAACTTTTGTATTGGGAAAGTCATGCCCGGTGAACTTTTGTATTGGAAAAGTCATGCCCGGCAACTTTTGTATTGGGAAAGTCATGCCCTGTGATCTTTTGTACTGGGAAAGTCATGCCCGGTGAACTTTTGTATTGGAAAAGTCATGCCCGGTGAACATTTGTACTGGGAAAGTCATGCCCGGTCAACTTTTGTACTGGGAAAGTCATGCTCGGTGAACTTTTGTATTGGGAAAGTCATGCCCGGTGAACTTTTGTATTGGGAAAGTCATGCCCGGTGAACTTTTGTACTGGGAAAGTCATGCCCGGTGAACTTTTGTATTGGGAAAGTCATGCCCGGTGAACTTTTGTATTGGGAAAGTCATGCCCGGTGAACTTTTGTACTGGGAAAGTCATGTCCGGTGAACTTTTGTATTGGGAAAGTCATGCCCGGTGAACTTTTGTATTGGGAAAGTCATGCCCGGTGAACTTTTGTATTGGGAAAGTCATGCCCGGTGATCTTTTGTACTGGGAAAGTCATGCCCGGTGAACTTTTGTATTGGGAAAGTCATGCCCGGTGAACTTTTGTATTGGGAAAGTCATGCCCGGTGAACTTTTGTACTGGGAAAGTCATGCCCGGTGAACTTTTGTATTGGGAAAGTCATGCCCGGTGAACTTTTGTACTGGGAAAGTCATGCCCGGTGAACTTTTGTATTGGGAAAGTCATGCCCGGTGAACTTTTGTATTGGGAAAGTCATGCCCGGTGAACATTTGTACTGGGAAAGTCATGCCCGGTAAACTTTTGTATTGGGAAAGTCATGCCCGGTGATCTTTTGTACTGGGAAAGTCATGCCCGCTGAACTTTTGTATTGGGAAAGTCATGCCCGGTGAACTTTTGTATTGGGAAAGTCATGCCCGGTGAACTTTTGTATTGGGAAAGTCATGCCGGTGAACTTTTGTATTGGGAAAGTCATGCCCGGTGAACTTTTGTACTGGGAAGTCATGCCCGGTCAACTTTTGTATTGGGAAAGTCATGCCCGGTCAACTTTTGTATTGGGAAAGTCATGCCCGGTCAACTTTTGTATTGGGAAAGTCATGCCCGGTGATCTTTTGAACTGGGAAAGTCATGCCCGGTGAACTTTTGTATTGGGAAAGTCATGCCCCGTGAACTTTTGTATTGGGAAAGTCATGCCCGGTGAACTTTTGTACTGGGAAAGTCATGTCCGGTGAACTTTTGTACTGGGAAAGTCATGCCCGGTGAACTTTTGTACTGGGAAAGTCATGCCCGGTGCACTTTTGTATTGGGAAAGTCATGCCCGGTGAACTTTTTGTATTGGGAAAGTCATGCCCGGTGAACTTTTGTATTGGGAAAGTCATGCCCGGTGAACTTTTGTATTGGGAAAGTCATGCCCGGTCAACTTTTGTATTGGGAAAGTCATGCCCGGTGAACTTTTGTATTGGGAAAGTCATGCCCGGTGAAATTTTGTATTGGGAAAGTCATGCCCGGTGAACTTTTGTATTGGGAAAGTCATGCCCGGTGATCTTTTGTACTGTACATTGTACTGGGAAAGTCATGCCCGGTCAACTTTTGTATTGGGAAAGTCATGCCCGGTGATCTTTTGTACTGGAAAAGTCATGCCCGGTGAACTTTTGTATTGGGAAAGTCATGCCCGGTGAACTTTTGTATTGGGAAAGTCATGCCCGGTGAACTTTTGTATTGGGAAAGTCATGCCCGGTGAACTTTTGTATTGGAAAAGTCATGCCCGGCAACTTTTGTATTGGGAAAGTCATGCCCTGTGATCTTTTGTACTGGGAAAGTCATGCCCGGTGAACTTTTGTATTGGGAAAGTCATGCCCGGTGATCTTTTGTACTGGGAAAGTCATGCCCGGTGAACTTTTGTATTGGGAAAGTCATGCCCGGTGAACTTTTGTATTGGGAAAGTCATGCCCGGTGAACTTTTGTATTGGAAAAGTCATGCCCGTCAACTTTTGTATTGGGAAAGTCATGCCCGGTGATCTTTTGTACTGGGAAAGTCATTCCCGGTCAACTTTTGTATTGGGAAAGTCATGCCCGGTGAACTTTTGTATTGGAAAAGTCATGCCCGGCAACTTTTGTATTGGGAAAGTCATGCCCTGTGATCTTTTGTACTGGGAAAGTCATGCCCGGTGAACTTTTGTATTGGGAAAGTCATGCCCGGGGAACATTTGTACTGGGAAAGTCATGCCCGGTGAACTTTTGTATTGGGAAAGTCATGCCCGTTGAACTTTTGTATTGGGAAAGTCATGCCCGGTGAACTTTTGTATTGGGAAAGTCATGCCCGGTGAACTTTTGTATTGGAAAAGTCATGCCCGTCAACTTTTGTATTGGGAAAGTCATGCCCGGTGATCTATTGTACTGGGAAAGTCATGCCCGGTGAACTTTTGTATTGGGAAAGTCATGCCCGGTGAACTTTTGTATTGGAAAAGTCATGCCCGGCAACTTTTGTATTGGGAAAGTCATGCCCTATGATCTTTTGTACTGGGAAAGTCATGCCCGGTGAACTTTTGTATTGGAAAAGTCATGCCCGGTGAACATTTGTACTGGGAAAGTCATGCCCGGTCAACTTTTGTATTGGGAAAGTCATGCCCGGTGATCTTTTGTACTGGGAAAGTCATGCCCGGTGAACTTTTGTATTGGGAAAGTCATGCCCGGTGAACTTTTGTATTGGGAAAGTCATGCCCGGTGAACTTTTGTATTGGGAAAGTCATGCCCGGTGAACTTTTGTATTGGGAAAGTCATGCCCGGTGAACTTTTGTACTGGGAAAGTCATGCCCGGTCAACTTTTGTACTGGGAAAGTCATGCTCGGTGAACTTTTGTATTGGGAAAGTCATGCCCGGTGAACTTTTGTATTGGGAAAGTCATGCCCGGTGAACTTTTGTACTGGGAAAGTCATGCCCGGTGAACTTTTGTATTGGGAAAGTCATGCCCGGTGAACTTTTGTATTGGGAAAGTCATGCCCGGTGAACTTTTGTACTGGGAAAGTCATGCCCGGTGAACTTTTGTATTGGGAAAGTCATGCCCGGTGAACTTTTGTATTGGGAAAGTCATGCCCGGTGAACTTTTGTATTGGGAAAGTCATGCCCGGTGATCTTTTGTACTGGGAAAGTCATGCCCGGTGAACTTTTGTATTGGGAAAGTCATGCCCGGTGAACTTTTGTATTGGGAAAGTCATGCCCGGTGAACTTCTGTATTGGGAAAGTCATGCCCGGTCAACTTTTGTATTGGGAAAGTCATGCTCGGTGAACTTTTGTATTGGGAAAGTCATGCCCGGTGAACTTTGTATTGGGAAAGTCATGCCCGGTGAACTTTTGTACTGGGAAAGTCATGCCCGGTCAACTTTTGTATTGGGAAAGTCATGCCCGGTGAACTTTTGTATTGGGAAAGTCATGCCCGGTGAACTTTTGTACTGGGAAAGTCATGCCCGGTCAACTTTTGTATTGGGAAAGTCATGCCCGGTGAACTTTTGTATTGGGAAAGTCATGCTCGGTGAACTTTTGTATTGGGAAAGTCATGCCCGGTGAACTTTGTATTGGGAAAGTCATGCCCGGTGAACTTTTGTACTGGGAAAGTCATGCCCGGTCAACTTTTGTATTGGAAAAGTCATGCCCGGTGAACTTTTGTATTGGGAAAGTCATGCCCGGTGAACTTTTGTACTGGGAAAGTCATGCCCGCTGAACTTTTGTATTGGGAAAGTCATGCCCGGTCAACTTTTGTATTGGGAAAGTCATGCCCGGTGATCTTTTGTACTGGGAAAGTCATGCCCGGTGAACTTTTGTATTGGGAAAGTCATGCCCGGTGAACTTTTGTACTGGGAAAGTCATGCCCGGTGAACTTTTGTATTGGGAAAGTCATGCCCGGTGAACTTTTGTATTGGGAAAGTCATGCCCGGTGAACATTTGTACTGGGAAAGTCATGCCCGGTAAACTTTTGTATTGGGAAAGTCATGCCCGGTGATCTTTTGTACTGGGAAAGTCATGCCCGGTGAACTTTTGTATTGGGAAAGTCATGCCCGGTGAACTTTTGTATTGGGAAAGTCATGCCCGGTGAACTTTTGTATTGGGAAAGTCATGCCGGTGAACTTTTGTATTGGGAAAGTCATGCCCGGTGAACTTTTGTACTGGGAAGTCATGCCCGGTCAACTTTTGTATTGGGAAAGTCATGCCCGGTCAACTTTTGTATTGGGAAAGTCATGCCCGGTCAACTTTTGTATTGGGAAAGTCATGCCCGGTGATCTTTTGAACTGGGAAAGTCATGCCCGGTGAACTTTTGTATTGGGAAAGTCATGCCCGGTGAACTTTTGTATTGGGAAAGTCATGCCCGGTGAACTTTTGTACTGGGAAAGTCATGTCCGGTGAACTTTTGTATTGGGAAAGTCATGCCCGGTCAACTTTTGTATTGGGAAAGTCATGCCCGGTGATCTTTTGTACTGGGAAAGTCATGCCCGGTGACCTTTTGTATTGGGAAAGTCATGCCCGGTGAACTTTTGTATTGGGAAAGTCATGCCCGGTGAACTTTTGTATTGGGAAAGTCATGCCCGGTCAACTTTTGTACTGGGAAAGTCATGCGCGGTGAACTTTTGTACTGGGAAAGTCATGCCCGGTGAACTTTTGTATTGGGAAAGTCATGCCCGGTGAACTCTTGTATTGGGAAAGTCATGCCCGGTGAACTATTGTATTGGGAAAGTCATGCCCGGTCAACTTTTGTATTGGGAAAGTCATGCCCGGTGAACTTTTGTATTGGGAAAGTCATGCCCGGTGAACTTTTGTTTTGGGAAAGTCATGCCCGGTGAACTTTTGTATTGGGAAAGTCATGCCCGGTGAACTTTTGTATTGGGAAAGTCATGCCCGGTGAACTTTTGTACTGGGAAAGTCATGCCCGGTGAACTTTTGTATTGGGAAAGTCATGCCCGGTGAACTTTTGTATTGGGAAAGTCATGCCCGGTGAACTTTTGTATTGGGAAAGTCATGCCCGGTGAACTTTTGTATTGGGAAAGTCATGCCCGGTGAACTTTTGTACTGGGAAAGTCATGCCCGGTCAACTTTTGTACTGGGAAAGTCATGCTCGGTGAACTTTTGTATTGGGAAAGTCATGCCCGGTGAACTTTTGTATTGGGAAAGTCATGCCCGGTGAACTTTTGTACTGGGAAAGTCATGCCCGGTGAACTTTTGTATTGGAAAGTCATGCCCGGTGAACTTTTGTATTGGGAAAGTCATGCCCGGTGAACTTTTGTACTGGGAAAGTCATGCCCGGTGAACTTTTGTATTGGGAAAGTCATGCCCGGTGAACTTTTGTATTGGGAAAGTCATGCCCGGTGAACTTTTGTATTGGGAAAGTCATGCCCGGTGATCTTTTGTACTGGGAAAGTCATGCCCGGTGAACTTTTGTATTGGGAAAGTCATGCCCGGTGAACTTTTGTATTGGGAAGTCATGCCCGGTGAACTTTTGTATTGGGAAAGTCATGCCCGGTGAACTTTTGTATTGGGAAAGTCATGCCCGGTGAACTTTTGTACTGGGAAAGTCATGCCCGGTCAACTTTTGTACTGGGAAAGTCATGCTCGGTGAACTTTTGTATTGGGAAAGTCATGCCCGGTGAACTTTTGTACTGGGAAAGTCATGCCCGGTCAACTTTTGTACTGGGAAAGTCATGCGCGGTGAACTTTTGTACTGGGAAAGTCATGCCCGGTGAACTTTTGTATTGGGAAAGTCATGCCCGGTGAACTCTTGTATTGGGAAAGTCATGCCCGGTGAACTATTGTATTGGGAAAGTCATGCCCGGTCAACTTTTGTATTGGGAAAGTCATGCCCGGTGAACTTTTGTATTGGGAAAGTCATGCCCGGTGAACTTTTGTTTTGGGAAAGTCATGCCCGGTGAACTTTTGTATTGGGAAAGTCATGCCCGGTGAACTTTTGTATTGGGAAAGTCATGCCCGGTGAACTTTTGTACTGGGAAAGTCATGCCCGGTGAACTTTTGTATTGGGAAAGTCATGCCCGGTGAACTTTTGTATTGGGAAAGTCATGCCCGGTGAACTTTTGTATTGGGAAAGTCATGCCCGGTGAACTTTTGTATTGGGAAAGTCATGCCCGGTGAACTTTTGTACTGGGAAAGTCATGCCCGGTCAACTTTTGTACTGGGAAAGTCATGCTCGGTGAACTTTTGTATTGGGAAAGTCATGCCCGGTGAACTTTTGTATTGGGAAAGTCATGCCCGGTGAACTTTTGTACTGGGAAAGTCATGCCCGGTGAACTTTCGTATTGGGAAAGTCATGCCCGGTGAACTTTTGTATTGGGAAAGTCATGCCCTGTGATCTTTTGTACTGGGAAAGTCATGCCCGGTGAACTTTTGTATTGGAAAAGTCATGCCCGGTGAACATTTGTACTGGGAAAGTCATGCCCGGTCAACTTTTGTATTGGGAAAGTCATGCCCGGTGATCTTTTGTACTGGGAAAGTCATGCCCGGTGAACTTTTGTATTGGGAAAGTCATGCCCGGTGAACTTTTGTATTGGGAAAGTCATGCCCGGTGAACTTTTGTATTGGGAAAGTCATGCCCGGTGAACTTTTGTATTGGGAAAGTCATGCCCGGTGAACTTTTGTACTGGGAAAGTCATGCCCGGTCAACTTTTGTACTGGGAAAGTCATGCTCGGTGAACTTTTGTATTGGGAAAGTCATGCCCGGTGAACTTTTGTATTGGGAAAGTCATGCCCGGTGAACTTTTGTACTGGGAAAGTCATGCCCGGTGAACTTTTGTATTGGGAAAGTCATGCCCGGTGAACTTTTGTATTGGGAAAGTCATGCCCGGTGAACTTTTGTACTGGGAAAGTCATGCCCGGTGAACTTTTGTATTGGGAAAGTCATGCCCGGTGAACTTTTGTATTGGGAAAGTCATGCCCGGTGAACTTTTGTATTGGGAAAGTCATGCCCGGTGATCTTTTGTACTGGGAAAGTCATGCCCGGTGAACTTTTGTATTGGGAAAGTCATGCCCGGTGAACTTTTGTATTGGGAAAGTCATGCCCGGTGAACTTTTGTATTGGGAAAGTCATGCCCGGTCAACTTTTGTATTGGGAAAGTCATGCTCGGTGAACTTTTGTATTGGGAAAGTCATGCCCGGTGAACTTTGTATTGGGAAAGTCATGCCCGGTGAACTTTTGTACTGGGAAAGTCATGCCCGGTCAACTTTTGTATTGGGAAAGTCATGCCCGGTGAACTTTTGTATTGGGAAAGTCATGCCCGGTGAACTTTTGTACTGGGAAAGTCATGCCCGGTCAACTTTTGTATTGGGAAAGTCATGCCCGGTGAACTTTTGTATTGGGAAAGTCATGCTCGGTGAACTTTTGTATTGGGAAAGTCATGCCCGGTGAACTTTGTATTGGGAAAGTCATGCCCGGTGAACTTTTGTACTGGGAAAGTCATGCCCGGTCAACTTTTGTATTGGGAAAGTCATGCCCGGTGAACTTTTGTATTGGGAAAGTCATGCCCGGTGAACTTTTGTACTGGGAAAGTCATGCCCGCTGAACTTTTGTATTGGGAAAGTCATGCCCGGTCAACTTTTGTATTGGGAAAGTCATGCCCGGTGATCTTTTGTACTGGGAAAGTCATGCCCGGTGAACTTTTGTATTGGGAAAGTCATGCCCGGTGAACTTTTGTACTGGGAAAGTCATGCCCGGTGAACTTTTGTATTGGGAAAGTCATGCCCGGTGAACTTTTGTATTGGGAAAGTCATGCCCGGTGAACATTTGTACTGGGAAAGTCATGCCCGGTAAACTTTTGTATTGGGAAAGTCATGCCCGGTGATCTTTTGTACTGGGAAAGTCATGCCCGGTGAACTTTTGTATTGGGAAAGTCATGCCCGGTGAACTTTTGTATTGGGAAAGTCATGCCCGGTGAACTTTTGTATTGGGAAAGTCATGCCGGTGAACTTTTGTATTGGGAAAGTCATGCCCGGTGAACTTTTGTACTGGGAAGTCATGCCCGGTCAACTTTTGTATTGGGAAAGTCATGCCCGGTCAACTTTTGTATTGGGAAAGTCATGCCCGGTCAACTTTTGTATTGGGAAAGTCATGCCCGGTGATCTTTTGAACTGGGAAAGTCATGCCCGGTGAACTTTTGTATTGGGAAAGTCATGCCCGGTGAACTTTTGTATTGGGAAAGTCATGCCCGGTGAACTTTTGTACTGGGAAAGTCATGTCCGGTGAACTTTTGTATTGGGAAAGTCATGCCCGGTCAACTTTTGTATTGGGAAAGTCATGCCCGGTGATCTTTTGTACTGGGAAAGTCATGCCCGGTGACCTTTTGTATTGGGAAAGTCATGCCCGGTGAACTTTTGTATTGGGAAAGTCATGCCCGGTGAACTTTTGTATTGGGAAAGTCATGCCCGGTCAACTTTTGTACTGGGAAAGTCATGCGCGGTGAACTTTTGTACTGGGAAAGTCATGCCCGGTGAACTTTTGTATTGGGAAAGTCATGCCCGGTGAACTCTTGTATTGGGAAAGTCATGCCCGGTGAACTATTGTATTGGGAAAGTCATGCCCGGTCAACTTTTGTATTGGGAAAGTCATGCCCGGTGAACTTTTGTATTGGGAAAGTCATGCCCGGTGAACTTTTGTTTTGGGAAAGTCATGTCCGGTGAACTTTTGTATTGGGAAAGTCATGCCCGGTGAACTTTTGTATTGGGAAAGTCATGCCCGGTGAACTTTTGTACTGGGAAAGTCATGCCCGGTGAACTTTTGTATTGGGAAAGTCATGCCCGGTGAACTTTTGTATGGGAAAAGTCATGCCCGGTGAACTTTTGTATTGGGAAAGTCATGCCCGGTGAACTTTTGTACTGGGAAAGTCATGCCCGGTGATCTTTTGTACTGGGAAAGTCATGTCCGGTGAACTTTTGTATGGGAAAAGTCATGCCCTTGTATGGGAAAAGTCATGCCCGGTGAACTTTTGTATGGGAAAAGTCATGCCCGGTGATCTTTTGTACTGGGAAAGTCATGCCCGGTCAACTTTTGTACTGTGAAAGCCATGCCCGGTCAACTTTTGTATTGGGAAAGTCATGCCCGGTGAACTTTTGTATGGGAAAAGTCATGCCCGGTGAACTTTTGTATGGGAAAAGTCATGCCCGGTGAACTTTTGTATTGGGAAAGTCATGCCCGGTCAACTTTTGTATTGGGAAAGTCATGCCCGGTGAACTTTTGTATTGGGAAAGTCATGCCCGGTCAACTTTTGTATTGGGAAAGTCATGCCCGGTGAACTTTTGTATGGGAAAAGTCATGCCCGGTGAACTTTTGTATGGGAAAAGTCATGCCCGGTGAACTTTTGTATTGGGAAAGTCATGCCCGGTGAACTTTTGTATTGGGAAAGTCATGCCCGGTGAACTTTTGTACTGGGAAAGTCATGCCCGGTGAACTTTTGTATTGGGAAAGTCATGCCCGGTGAACTTTTGTATTGGGAAAGTCATGCCCGGTGAACTTTTGTATTGGGAAAGTCATGGCCGGTGATCTTTTGTACTGGGAAAGTCATGCCCGGTGAACTTTTGTATTGGGAAAGTCATGCCCGGTGAACTTTTGTATTGGGAAAGTCATGCCCGGTGAACTTTTGTACTGGGAAAGTCATGCCCGGTGAACTTTTGTATTGGGAAAGTCATGCCCGGTGAACTTTTGTACTGGGAAAGTCATGCCCGGTGAACTTTTGTATTGGGAAAGTCATGCCCGGTGAACTTTTGTATTGGGAAAGTCATGCCCGGTGAACTTTTGTAATGGGAAAGTCATGCCCGGTGATCTTTTGTACTGGGAAAGTCATGCCCGGTGAACTTTTGTATTGGGAAAGTCATGCCCGGTGAACTTTTGTATTGGGAAAGTCATGCCCGGTGAACATTTGTACTGGGAAAGTCATGCCCGGTAAACTTTTGTATTGGGAAAGTCATGCCCGGTGATCTTTTGTACTCTGAAAGTCATGCCCGGTGAACTTTTGTATTGGGAAAGTCATGCCCGGTGAACTTTTGTATTGGGAAAGTCATGCCCGGTGAACTTTTGTATTGGGAAAGTCATGCCGGTGAACTTTTGTATTGGGAAAGTCATGCCCGGTGAACTTTTGTACTGGGAAGTCATGCCCGGTCAACTTTTGTATTGGGAAAGTCATGCCTGGTCAACTTTTGTGTTGGGAAAGTCATGCCCGGTCAACTTTTGTATTGGGAAAATCATGCCCGGTGATCTTTTGAACTGGGAAAGTCATGCCCGGTGAACTTTTGTATTGGGAAAGTCATGCCCGGTGAACTTTTGTATTGGGAAAGTCATGCCCGGTGAACTTTTGTACTGGGAAAGTCATGTCCGGTGAACTTTTGTATTGGGAAAGTCATGCCCGGTCAACTTTTGTATTGGGAAAGTCATGCCTGGTGATCTTTTGTACTGGGAAAGTCATGCCCGGTGAACTTTTGTATTGGGAAAGTCATGCCCGGTGACCTTTTGTATTGGGAAAGTCATGCCCGGTGAACTTTTGTATTGGGAAAGTCATGCCCGGTGAACTTTTGTATTGGGAAAGTCATGCCCGGTCAACTTTTGTACTGGGAAAGTCATGCGCGGTGAACTTTTGTACTGGGAAAGTCATGCCCGGTGAACTTTTGTATTGGGAAAGTCATGCCCGGTGAACTCTTGTATTGGGAAAGTCATGCCCGGTGAACTTTTGTATTGGGAAAGTCATGCCCGGTCAACTTTTGTATTGGGAAAGTCATGCCCGGTGAACTTTTGTATTGGGAAAGTCATGCCCGGTGAACTTTTGTTTTGGGAAAGTCATGCCCGGTGAACTTTTGTATTGGGAAAGTCATGCCCGGTGAACTTTTGTATTGGGAAAGTCATGCCCGGTGAACTTTTGTACTGGGAAAGTCATGCCCGGTGAACTTTTGTATTGGGAAAGTCATGCCCGGTGAACTTTTGTATGGGAAAAGTCATGCCCGGTGAACTTTTGTATTGGGAAAGTCATGCCCGGTGAACTTTTGTACTGGGAAAGTCATGCCCGGTGATCTTTTGTACTGGGAAAGTCATGTCCGGTGAACTTTTGTATGGGAAAAGTCATGCCCTTGTATGGGAAAAGTCATGCCCGGTGAACTTTTGTATGGGAAAAGTCATGCCCGGTGATCTTTTGTACTGGGAAAGTCATGCCCGGTCAACTTTTGTACTGTGAAAGCCATGCCCGGTCAACTTTTGTATTGGGAAAGTCATGCCCGGTGAACTTTTGTATGGGAAAAGTCATGCCCGGTGAACTTTTGTATGGGAAAAGTCATGCCCGGTGAACTTTTGTATTGGGAAAGTCATGCCCGGTCAACTTTTGTATTGGGAAAGTCATGCCCGGTGAACTTTTGTATTGGGAAAGTCATGCCCGGTCAACTTTTGTATTGGGAAAGTCATGCCCGGTGAACTTTTGTATGGGAAAAGTCATGCCCGGTGAACTTTTGTATGGGAAAAGTCATGCCCGGTGAACTTTTGTACTGGGAAAGTCATGCCCGGTCAACTTTTGTATGGGAAAAGTCATGCCCGGTGAACTTTTGTATTGGGAAAGTCATGCCCGGTCAACTTTTGTATTGGGAAAGTCATGCCCGGTGAACTTTTGTATTGGGAAAGTCATGCCCGGTCAACTTTTGTATTGGGAAAGTCATGCCCGGTGATCTTTTGTACTGGGAAAGTCATGCCCGGTCAACTTTTGTATTGGGAAAGTCATGCCCGGTGAACTTTTGTATTGGGAAAGTCATGCCCGGTGAACTTTTGTATTGGGAAAGTCATGCCCGGTGAACTTTTGTATTGGGAAAGTCATGCCCGGTGAACTTTTGTATTGGGAAAGTCATGCCCGGTGAACTTTTGTATTGGGAAAGTCATGCCCGGTGATCTTTTGTATTGGGAAAGTCATGCCCGGTGATCTTTTGTATTGGGAAAGTCATGCCCGGTGAACTTTTGTACTGGGAAAGTCATGCCCGGTCAACTTTTGTATTGGGAAAGTCATGCCCGGTCAACTTTTGTATTAGGAAAGTCATGCGCGGTGAACTTTTGTACTGGGAAAGTCATGCCCGGTGAACTTTTGTATTGGGAAAGTCATGCCCGGTGAACTTTTGTATTGGGAAAGTCATGCCCGGTGAACTTTTGTATTGGGAAAGTCATGCCCGGTGATCTTTTGTACTGGGAAAGTCATGCCCGGTGAACTTTTGTATGGGAAAAGTCATGCCCGGTGAACTTTTGTATTGGGAAAGTCATGCCCGGTGAACTTTTGTATTGGGAAAGTCATGCCCGGTGAACTTTTGTACTGGGAAAGTCATGCCCGGTGAACTTTTGTATTGGGAAAGTCATGCCCGGTGAACTTTTGTATTGGGAAAGTCATGCCCGGTGAACTTTTGTACTGGGAAAGTCATGCCCGGTGAACTTTTGTATTGGGAAAGTCATGCCCGGTGAACTTTTGTATTGGGAAAGTCATGCCCGGTGAACTTTTGTACTGGGAAAGTCATGCCCGGTGATCTTTTGTACTGGGAAAGTCATGTCCGGTGAACTTTTGTACTGGGAAAGTCATGCCCGGTGAACTTTTGTATTGGGAAAGTCATGCCCGGTGAACTTTTGTATTGGGAAAGTCATGCCCGGTGAACTTTTGTACTGGGAAAGTCATGCCCGGTGAACTTTTGTATTGGGAAAGTCATGCCCGGTCAACTTTTGTATTGGGAAAGTCATGCCCGGTGAACTTTTGTATTGGGAAAGTCATGCCCGGTCAACTTTTGTATTGGGAAAGTCATGCCCGGTGATCTTTTGTACTGGGAAAGTCATGCCCGGTCAACTTTTGTATTGGGAAAGTCATGCCCGGTGAACTTTTGTATTGGGAAAGTCATGCCCGGTGAACTTTTGTATTGGGAAAGTCATGCCCGGTGAACTTTTGTATTGGGAAAGTCATGCCCGGTGAACTTTTGTATTGGGAAAGTCATGCCCGGTGAACTTTTGTATTGGGAAAGTCATGCCCGGTGATCTTTTGTATTGGGAAAGTCATGCCCGGTGATCTTTTGTATTGGGAAAGTCATGCCCGGTGAACTTTTGTACTGGGAAAGTCATGCCCGGTCAACTTTTGTATTGGAAAAGTCATGCCCGGTCAACTTTTGTATTAGGAAAGTCATGCGCGGTGAACTTTTGTACTGGGAAAGTCATGCCCGGTGAACTTTTGTATTGGGAAAGTCATGCCCGGTGAACTTTTGTATTGGGAAAGTCATGCCCGGTGAACTTTTGTATTGGGAAAGTCATGCCCGGTGATCTTTTGTACTGGGAAAGTCATGCCCGGTGAACTTTTGTATGGGAAAAGTCATGCCCGGTGAACTTTTGTATTGGGAAAGTCATGCCCGGTGAACTTTTGTATTGGGAAAGTCATGCCCGGTGAACTTTTGTACTGGGAAAGTCATGCCCGGTGAACTTTTGTATTGGGAAAGTCATGCCCGGTGAACTTTTGTATTGGGAAAGTCATGCCCGGTGAACTTTTGTACTGGGAAAGTCATGCCCGGTGAACTTTTGTATTGGGAAAGTCATGCCCGGTGAACTTTTGTATTGGGAAAGTCATGCCCGGTGAACTTTTGTACTGGGAAAGTCATGCCCGGTGATCTTTTGTACTGGGAAAGTCATGTCCGGTGAACTTTTGTACTGGGAAAGTCATGCCCGGTGAACTTTTGTATTGGGAAAGTCATGCCCGGTGAACTTTTGTATTGGGAAAGTCATGCCCGGTGAACTTTTGTACTGGGAAAGTCATGCCCGGTGAACTTTTGTATTGGGAAAGTCATGCCCGGTGAACTTTTGTATTGGGAAAGTCATGCCCGGTGATCTTTTGTATTGGGAAAGTCATGCCCGGTGATCTTTTGTATTGGGAAAGTCATGCCCGGTGAACTTTTGTACTGAGAAAGTCATGCCCGGTCAACTTCTGTATTGGGAAAGTCATGCCCGCTCAACTTTTGTATTAGGAAAGTCATGCCCGGTGAACTTTTGTACTGGGAAAGTCATGCCCGGTGAACTTTTGTATTGGGAAAGTCATGCCCGGTGAACTTTTGTACTGGGAAAGTCATGCCCGGTGAACTTTTGTATTGGGAAAGTCATGCCCGGTGAACTTTTGTATTGGGAAAGTAATGCCCGGTGAACGTTTGTACTGGGAAAGTCATGCCCGGTGAACTTTTGTATTGGGAAAGTCATGCCCGGTGAACTTTTGTATTGGGAAAGTCATGCCCGGTGAACTTTTGTACTGGGAAAGTCATGCCCGGTGATCTTTGGTACTGGGAAAGTCATGCCCGGTGAACTTTTGTACTGGGAAAATCATGCCCGGTGAACTTTTGTATTGGGAAAGTCATGCCCGGTGAACTTTTGTATTGGGAAAGTCATGCCCGGTGAACTTTTGTACTGGGAAAGTCATGCCCGGTGAACTTTTGTATTGGGAAAGTCATGCCCGGTGAACTTTTGTATTGGGAAAGTCATGCCCGGTGATCTTTTGTATTGGGAAAGTCATGCCCGGTGATCTTTTGTATTGGGAAAGTCATGCCCGGTGAACTTTTGTACTGGGAAAGTCATGCCCGGTCAACTTTTGTATTGGGAAAGTCATGCCCGGTCAACTTTTGTATTAGGAAAGTCATGCCCGGTGAACTTTTGTACTGGGAAAGTCATGCCCGGTGAACTTTTGTATTGGGAAAGTCATGCCCGGTGAACTTTTGTATTGGGAAAGTCATGCCCGGTGAACTTTTGTATTGGAAAAGTCATGCCCGGTGATCTTTTGTACTGGGAAAGTCATGCCCGGTGAACTTTTGTATGGGAAAAGTCATGCCCGGTGAACTTTTGTATTGGGAAAGTCATGCCCGGTGAACTTTTGTATTGGGAAAGTCATGCCCGGTGAACTTTTGTACTGGGAAAGTCATGCCCGGTGAACTTTTGTATTGGGAAAGTCATGCCCGGTGAACTTTTGTATTGGGAAAGTCATGCCCGGTGAACTTTTGTACTGGGAAAGTCATGCCCGGTGAACTTTTGTATTGGGAAAGTCATGCCCGGTGAACTTTTGTATTGGGAAAGTCATGCCCGGTGAACTTTTGTACTGGGAAAGTCATGCCCGGTGATCTTTTGTACTGGGAAAGTCATGCCCGGTGAACTTTTGTACTGGGAAAATCATGCCCGGTGAACTTTTGTACTGGGAAAGTCATGCCCGGTAAACTTTTGTATTGGGAAAGTCATGCCCGGTGAACTTTTGAATTGGGAAAGTCATGCCCGGTGAACTTTTGTATTGGGAAAGTCATGCCCGGTGATCTTTTGTACTGGGAAAGTCATGCCCGGTGAACTTTTGTACTGGGAAAGTCATGCCCGGTGAACTTTTGTACTGGGAAAGTCATGCCCGGTGAACTTTTGTATTGGGAAAGTCATGCCCGGTGAACTTTTGTATTGGGAAAGTCATGCCCGGTCAACTTTTGTATTGGGAAAGTCATGCCCGGTGAACTTTTGTACTGGGAAAGTCATGCCCGGTGAACTTTTGTATTGGGAAAGTCATGCCCGGTGAACTTTTGTATTGGGAAAGTCATGCCCGGTGAACTTTTGTACTGGGAAAGTCATGCCCGGTGAACTTTTGTATTGGGAAAGTCATGCCCGGTGAACTTTTGTATTGGGAAAGTCATGCCCGGTGAACTTTTGTATTGGGAAAGTCATGCCCGGTGAACTTTTGTACTGGGAAAGTCATGCCCGGTGAACTTTTGTATGGGAAAAGTCATGCCCGGTGAACTTTTGTATTGGGAAAGTCATGCCCGGTGAACTTTTGTATTGGGAAAGTCATGCCCGGTGAACTTTTGTATTGGGAAAGTCATGCCCGGTGAACTTTTGTATTGGGAAAGTCATGCCCGGTGAACTTTTGTACTGGGAAAGTCATGCCCGGTGAACTTTTGTATTGGGAAAGTCATGCCCGGTGAACTTTTGTATTGGGAAAGTCATGCCCGGTGAACTTTTGTACTGGGAAAGTCATGCCCGGTGAACTTTTGTATTGGGAAAGTCATGCCCGGTCGACTTTTGTATTGGGAAAGTCATGCCCGGTGATCTTTTGTGCTGGGAAAGTCATGCACGGTGAACTTTTGTATGGGAAAAGTCATGCCCGGTGAACTTTTGTACTGGGAAAGTCATGCCCGGTCAACTTTTGTATGGGAAAAGTCATGCCCGGTGAACTTTTGTACTGGGAAAGTCATGCCCGGTGAACTTTTGTATTGGGAAAGTCATGCCCGGTGATCTTTTGTACTGGGAAAGTCATGCCCGGTGAACTTTTGTATTGGGAAAGTCATGCCCGGTGAACTTTTGTACTGGGAAAGTCATGCCCGGTGATCTTTTGTACTGGGAAAGTCATGCCCGGTGAACTTTTGTACTGGGAAAATCATGCCCGGTGAACTTTTGTACTGGGAAAGTCATGCCCGGTAAACTTTTGTATTGGGAAAGTCATGCCCGGTGAACTTTTGAATTGGGAAAGTCATGCCCGGTGAACTTTTGTATTGGGAAAGTCATGCCCGGTGATCTTTTGTACTGGGAAAGTCATGCCCGGTGAACTTTTGTACTGGGAAAGTCATGCCCGGTGAACTTTTGTACTGGGAAAGTCATGCCCGGTGAACTTTTGTATTGGGAAAGTCATGCCCGGTGAACTTATGTATTGGGAAAGTCATGCACGGTGAACTTTTGTATTGGGAAAGTCATGCCCGGTCAACTTTTGTATTGGGAAAGTCATGCCCGGTGAACTTTTGTACTGGGAAAGTCATGCCCGGTGAACTTTTGTATTGGGAAAGTCATGCCCGGTGAACTTTTGTATTGGGAAAGTCATGCCCGGTGAACTTTTGTACTGGGAAAGTCATGCCCGGTCGACTTTTGTACTGGGAAAATCATGCCCGGTGATCTTTTGTACTGGGAAAGTCATGCCCGGTCAACTTTTGTATTGGGAAAGTCATGCCCGGTGAACTTTTGTACTGGGAAAGTCATGCCCGGTCAACTTTTGTATTGGGAAAGTCATGCCCGGTGATCTTTTGTACTGGGAAAGTCATGCCCGGTCAACTTTTGTATTGGGAAAGTCATGCCCGGTGAACTTTTGTATTGGGAAAGTCATGCCCGGTGAACTTTTGTATTGGGAAAGTCATGCCCGGTGAACTTTTGTATTGGGAAAGTCATGCCCGGTGAACTTTTGTATTGAGAAAGTCATGCCCGGTAAACTTTTGTATTGGGAAAGTCATGCCCGGTGAACTTTTGTATTGGGAAAGTCATGCCCGGTGATCTTTTGTACTGGGAAAGTCATGCCCGGTGAACTTTTGTATTGGGAAAGTCATGCCCGGTCAACTTTTGTATTGGGAAAGTCATGCCCGGTGAACTTTTGTACTGGGAAAGTCATGCCCGGTGAACTTTTGTATTGGGAAAGTCATGCCCGGTCAACTTTTGTATTGGGAAAATCATGCCCGGTGATCTTTTGTACTGGGAAAGTCATGCCCGGTGAACTTTTGTATTGGGAAAGTCATGCCCGGTGAACTTTTGTATTGGGAAAGTCATGCCCGGTGAACTTTTGTATGGGAAAGTCATGCCCGGTGAACTTTTGTATTGGGAAAGTCATGCCCGGTGAACTTTTGTACTGGGAAAGTCATGCCCGGTCAACTTTTGTATTGGGAAAGTCATGCCCGGTGAACTTTTGTATTGGGAAAGTCATGCCCGGTGAACTTTTGTATGGGAAAAATCATGCCCGGTCAACTTTTGTATTGGGAAAGTCATGCCCGGTCAACTTTTGTACTGGGAAAGTCATGCCCGGTCAACTTTTGTATGGGAAAAGTCATGCCCGGTGAACTTTTGTATTGGGAAAGTCATGCCCGGTCAACTTTTGTATTGGGAAAGTCATGCCCGGTGAACTTTTGTACTGGGAAAGTCATGCCCGGTCAACTTTTGTATTGGGAAAGTCATGCCCGGTGATCTTTTGTACTGGGAAAGTCATGCCCGGTCAACTTTTGTATTGGGAAAGTCATGCCCGGTGAACTTTTGTATTAGGAAAGTCATGCCCGGTGAACTTTTGTATTGGGAAAGTCATGCCCGGTGAACTTTTGTATTGGGAAAGTCATGCCCGGTGAACTTTTGTATTGAGAAAGTCATGCCCGGTAAACTTTTGTATTGGGAAAGTCATGCCCGGTGAACTTTTGTATTGGGAAAGTCATGCCCGGTGATCTTTTGTACTGGGAAAGTCATGCCCGGTGAACTTTTGTATTGGGAAAGTCATGCCCGGTCAACTTTTGTATTGGGAAAGTCATGCCCGGTGAACTTTTGTACTGGGAAAGTCATGCCCGGTGAACTTTTGTATTGGGAAAGTCATGCCCGGTCAACTTTTGTATTGGGAAAATCATGCCCGGTGATCTTTTGTACTGGGAAAGTCATGCCCGGTGAACTTTTGTATTGGGAAAGTCATGCCCGGTGAACTTTTGTATTGGGAAAGTCATGCCCGGTGAACTTTTGTATGGGAAAAGTCATGCCCGGTGAACTTTTGTATTGGGAAAGTCATGCCCGGTGAACTTTTGTATTGGGAAAGTCATGCCCGGTGAACTTTTGTATTGGGAAAGTCATGCCCGGTGATCTTTTGTATTGGGAAAGTCATGCCCGGTGATCTTTTGTATTGGGAAAGTCATGCCCGGTGAACTTTTGTACTGGGAAAGTCATGCCCGGTCAACTTTTGTATTGGGAAAGTCATGCCCGGTCAACTTTTGTATTAGGAAAGTCATGCCCGGTGAACTTTTGTACTGGGAAAGTCATGCCCGGTGAACTTTTGTATTGGGAAAGTCATGCCCGGTGAACTTTTGTATTGGGAAAGTCATGCCCGGTGAACTTTTGTATTGGAAAAGTCATGCCCGGTGATCTTTTGTACTGGGAAAGTCATGCCCGGTGAACTTTTGTATGGGAAAAGTCATGCCCGGTGAACTTTTGTATTGGGAAAGTCATGCCCGGTGAACTTTTGTATTGGGAAAGTCATGCCCGGTGAACTTTTGTACTGGGAAAGTCATGCCCGGTGAACTTTTGTATTGGGAAAGTCATGCCCGGTGAACTTTTGTATTGGGAAAGTCATTCCCGGTGAACTTTTGTACTGGGAAAGTCATGCCCGGTGAACTTTTGTATTGGGAAAGTCATGCCCGGTGAACTTTTGTATTGGGAAAGTCATGCCCGGTGAACTTTTGTACTGGGAAAGTCATGCCCGGTGATCTTTTGTACTGGGAAAGTCATGCCCGGTGAACTTTTGTACTGGGAAAATCATGCCCGGTGAACTTTTGTACTGGGAAAGTCATGCCCGGTAAACTTTTGTATTGGGAAAGTCATGCCCGGTGAACTTTTGAATTGGGAAAGTCATGCCCGGTGAACTTTTGTATTGGGAAAGTCATGCCCGGTGATCTTTTGTACTGGGAAAGTCATGCCCGGTGAACTTTTGTACTGGGAAAGTCATGCCCGGTGAACTTTTGTACTGGGAAAGTCATGCCCGGTGAACTTTTGTATTGGGAAAGTCATGCCCGGTGAACTTTTGTATTGGGAAAGTCATGCCCGGTGAACTTTTGTATTGGGAAAGTCATGCCCGGTCAACTTTTGTATTGGGAAAGTCATGCCCGGTGAACTTTTGTACTGGGAAAGTCATGCCCGGTGAACTTTTGTATTGGGAAAGTCATGCCCGGTGAACTTTTGTATTGGGAAAGTCATGCCCGGTGAACTTTTGTACTGGGAAAGTCATGCCCGGTGAACTTTTGTATTGGGAAAGTCATGCCCGGTGAACTTTTGTATTGGGAAAGTCATGCCCGGTGAACTTTTGTATTGGGAAAGTCATGCCCGGTGAACTTTTGTACTGGGAAAGTCATGCCCGGTGAACTTTTGTATGGGAAAAGTCATGCCCGGTGAACTTTTGTATTGGGAAAGTCATGCCCGGTGAACTTTTGTATTGGGAAAGTCATGCCCGGTGAACTTTTGTATTGGGAAAGTCATGCCCGGTGAACTTTTGTATTGGGAAAGTCATGCCCGGTGAACTTTTGTACTGGGAAAGTCATGCCCGGTGAACTTTTGTATTGGGAAAGTCATGCCCGGTGAACTTTTGTATTGGGAAAGTCATGCCCGGTGAACTTTTGTACTGGGAAAGTCATGCCCGGTGAACTTTTGTATTGGGAAAGTCATGCCCGGTCGACTTTTGTATTGGGAAAGTCATGCCCGGTGATCTTTTGTGCTGGGAAAGTCATGCCCGGTGAACTTTTGTATGGGAAAAGTCATGCCCGGTGAACTTTTGTACTGGGAAAGTCATGCCCGGTCAACTTTTGTATGGGAAAAGTCATGCCCGGTGAACTTTTGTACTGGGAAAGTCATGCCCGGTGAACTTTTGTATTGGGAAAGTCATGCCCGGTGATCTTTTGTACTGGGAAAGTCATGCCCGGTGAACTTTTGTATTGGGAAAGTCATGCCCGGTGAACTTTTGTACTGGGAAAGTCATGCCCGGTGATCTTTTGTACTGGGAAAGTCATGCCCGGTGAACTTTTGTACTGGGAAAATCATGCCCGGTGAACTTTTGTACTGGGAAAGTCATGCCCGGTAAACTTTTGTATTGGGAAAGTCATGCCCGGTGAACTTTTGAATTGGGAAAGTCATGCCCGGTGAACTTTTGTATTGGGAAAGTCATGCCCGGTGATCTTTTGTACTGGGAAAGTCATGCCCGGTGAACTTTTGTACTGGGAAAGTCATGCCCGGTGAACTTTTGTACTGGGAAAGTCATGCCCGGTGAACTTTTGTATTGGGAAAGTCATGCCCGGTGAACTTTTGTATTGGGAAAGTCATGCCCGGTGAACTTTTGTATTGGGAAAGTCATGCCCGGTCAACTTTTGTATTGGGAAAGTCATGCCCGGTGAACTTTTGTACTGGGAAAGTCATGCCCGGTGAACTTTTGTATTGGGAAAGTCATGCCCGGTGAACTTTTGTATTGGGAAAGTCATGCCCGGTGAACTTTTGTACTGGGAAAGTCATGCCCGGTCGACTTTTGTACTGGGAAAATCATGCCCGGTGATCTTTTGTACTGGGAAAGTCATGCCCGGTCAACTTTTGTATTGGGAAAGTCATGCCCGGTGAACTTTTGTACTGGGAAAGTCATGCCCGGTCAACTTTTGTATTGGGAAAGTCATGCCCGGTGATATTTTGTACTGGGAAAGTCATGCCCGGTCAACTTTTGTATTGGGAAAGTCATGCCCGGTGAACTTTTGTATTGGGAAAGTCATGCCCGGTGAACTTTTGTATTGGGAAAGTCATGCCCGGTGAACTTTTGTATTGGGAAAGTCATGCCCGGTGAACTTTTGTATTGAGAAAGTCATGCCCGGTAAACTTTTGTATTGGGAAAGTCATGCCCGGTGAACTTTTGTATTGGGAAAGTCATGCCCGGTGATCTTTTGTACTGGGAAAGTCATGCCCGGTGAACTTTTGTATTGGGAAAGTCATGCCCGGTCAACTTTTGTATTGGGAAAGTCATGCCCGGTGAACTTTTGTACTGGGAAAGTCATGCCCGGTGAACTTTTGTATTGGGAAAGTCATGCCCGGTCAACTTTTGTATTGGGAAAATCATGCCCGGTGATCTTTTGTACTGGGAAAGTCATGCCCGGTGAACTTTTGTATTGGGAAAGTCATGCCCGGTGAACTTTTGTATTGGGAAAGTCATGCCCGGTGAACTTTTGTATGGGAAAGTCATGCCCGGTGAACTTTTGTATTGGGAAAGTCATGCCCGGTGAACTTTTGTACTGGGAAAGTCATGCCCGGTCAACTTTTGTATTGGGAAAGTCATGCCCGGTGAACTTTTGTATTGGGAAAGTCATGCCCGGTGAACTTTTGTATGGGAAAAATCATGCCCGGTCAACTTTTGTATTGGGAAAGTCATGCCCGGTCAACTTTTGTACTGGGAAAGTCATGCCCGGTCAACTTTTGTATGGGAAAAGTCATGCCCGGTGAACTTTTGTATTGGGAAAGTCATGCCCGGTCAACTTTTGTATTGGGAAAGTCATGCCCGGTGAACTTTTGTACTGGGAAAGTCATGCCCGGTCAACTTTTGTATTGGGAAAGTCATGCCCGGTGATCTTTTGTACTGGGAAAGTCATGCCCGGTCAACTTTTGTATTGGGAAAGTCATGCCCGGTGAACTTTTGTATTGGGAAAGTCATGCCCGGTGAACTTTTGTATTGGGAAAGTCATGCCCGGTGAACTTTTGTATTGGGAAAGTCATGCCCGGTGAACTTTTGTATTGAGAAAGTCATGCCCGGTAAACTTTTGTATTGGGAAAGTCATGCCCGGTGAACTTTTGTATTGGGAAAGTCATGCCCGGTGATCTTTTGTACTGGGAAAGTCATGCCCGGTGAACTTTTGTATTGGGAAAGTCATGCCCGGTCAACTTTTGTATTGGGAAAGTCATGCCCGGTGAACTTTTGTACTGGGAAAGTCATGCCCGGTGAACTTTTGTATTGGGAAAGTCATGCCCGGTCAACTTTTGTATTGGGAAAATCATGCCCGGTGATCTTTTGTACTGGGAAAGTCATGCCCGGTGAACTTTTGTATTGGGAAAGTCATGCCCGGTGAACTTTTGTATTGGGAAAGTCATGCCCGGTGAACTTTTGTATGGGAAAAGTCATGCCCGGTGAACTTTTGTATTGGGAAAGTCATGCCCGGTGAACTTTTGTATTGGGAAAGTCATGCCCGGTGAACTTTTGTACTGGGAAAGTCATGCCCGGTGAACTTTTGTATTGGGAAAGTCATGCCCGGTGAACTTTTGTATTGGGAAAGTCATGCCCGGTGAACTTTTGTACTGGGAAAGTCATGCCCGGTGAACTTTTGTATTGGGAAAGTCATGCCCGGTGAACTTTTGTATTGGGAAAGTCATGCCCGGTGAACTTTTGTACTGGGAAAGTCATGCCCGGTGATCTTTTGTACTGGGAAAGTCATGCCCGGTGAACTTTTGTACTGGGAAAATCATGCCCGGTGAACTTTTGTACTGGGAAAGTCATGCCCGGTAAACTTTTGTATTGGGAAAGTCATGCCCGGTGAAGTTTTGAATTGGGAAAGTCATGCCCGGTGAACTTTTGTATTGGGAAAGTCATGCCCGGTGATCTTTTGTACTGGGAAAGTCATGCCCGGTGAACTTTTGTACTGGGAAAGTCATGCCCGGTGAACTTTTGTACTGGGAAAGTCATGCCCGGTGAACTTTTGTATTGGGAAAGTCATGCCCGGTGAACTTTTGTATTGGGAAAGTCATGCCCGGTGAACTTTTGTATTGGGAAAGTCATGCCCGGTCAACTTTTGTATTGGGAAAGTCATGCCCGGTGAACTTTTGTACTGGGAAAGTCATGCCCGGTGAACTTTTGTATTGGGAAAGTCATGCCCGGTGAACTTTTGTATTGGGAAAGTCATGCCCGGTGAACTTTTGTATTGGGAAAGTCATGCCCGGTGAACTTTTGTACTGGGAAAGTCATGCCCGGTGAACTTTTGTATGGGAAAAGTCATGCCCGGTGAACTTTTGTATTGGGAAAGTCATGCCCGGTGAACTTTTGTATTGGGAAAGTCATGCCCGGTGAACTTTTGTATTGGGAAAGTCATGCCCGGTGAACTTTTGTATTGGGAAAGTCATGCCCGGTGAACTTTTGTACTGGGAAAGTCATGCCCGGTGAACTTTTGTATTGGGAAAGTCATGCCCGGTGAACTTTTGTATTGGGAAAGTCATGCCCGGTGAACTTTTGTACTGGGAAAGTCATGCCCGGTGAACTTTTGTATTGGGAAAGTCATGCCCGGTCGACTTTTGTATTGGGAAAGTCATGCCCGGTGATCTTTTGTGCTGGGAAAGTCATGCCCGGTGAACTTTTGTATGGGAAAAGTCATGCCCGGTGAACTTTTGTACTGGGAAAGTCATGCCCGGTCAACTTTTGTATTGGGAAAGTCATGCCCGGTCAACTTTTGTATTGGGAAGGTCATG
Source organism: Musca autumnalis (assembly GCF_047663935.1). Lineage (NCBI taxonomy): Eukaryota > Metazoa > Arthropoda > Insecta > Diptera > Muscidae > Musca > Musca autumnalis. The sequence continues at coordinate 117,519 of NW_027411688.1, forward strand.
CCCGGTGAACTTTTGTACTGGGAAAGTCATGCCCGGTGAACTTTTGTATTGGGAAAGTCATGCCCGGTCAACTTTTGTATTGGGAAAATCATGCCCGGTGATCTTTTGTACTGGGAAAGTCATGCCCGGTGAACTTTTGTATTGGGAAAGTCATGCCCGGTGAACTTTTGTATTGGGAAAGTCATGCCCGGTGAACTTTTGTATGGGAAAAGTCATGCCCGGTGAACTTTTGTATTGGGAAAGTCATGCCCGGTGAACTTTTGTACTGGGAAAGTCATGCCCGGTCAACTTTTGTATTGGGAAAGTCATGCCCGGTGAACTTTTGTATTGGGAAAGTCATGCCCGGTGAACTGTTGTATGGGAAAAATCATGCCCGGTCAACTTTTGTATTGGGAAAGTCATGCCCGGTCAACTTTTGTACTGGGAAAGTCATGCCCGGTCAACTTTTGTATGGGAAAAGTCATGCCCGGTGAACTTTTGTATTGGGAAAGTCATGCCCGGTCAACTTTTGTATTGGGAAAGTCATGCCCGGTAAACTTTTGTACTGAGAAAGTCATGCCCGGTCAACTTTTGTATTGGGAAAGTCATGCCCGGTGATCTTTTGTACTGGGAAAGTCATGCCCGGTCAACTTTTGTATTGGGAAAGTCATGCCCGGTGAACTTTTGTATTGGGAAAGTCATGCCCGGTGAACTTTTGTATTGGGAAAGTCATGCCCGGTGAACTTTTGTATTGGGAAAGTCATGCCCGGTGAACTTTTGTATTGAGAAAGTCATGCCCGGTAAACTTTTGTATTGGGAAAGTCATGCCCGGTGAACTTTTGTATTGGGAAAGTCATGCCCGGTGATCTTTTGTACTGGGAAAGTCATGCCCGGTGAACTTTTGTATTGGGAAAGTCATGCCCGGTCAACTTTTGTATTGGGAAAGTCATGCCCGGTGAACTTTTGTACTGGGAAAGTCATGCCCGGTGAACTTTTGTATTGGGAAAGTCATGCCCGGTCAACTTTTGTATTGGGAAAATCATGCCCGGTGATCTTTTGTACTGGGAAAGTCATGCCCGGTGAACTTTTGTATTGGGAAAGTCATGCCCGGTGAACTTTTGTATTGGGAAAGTCATGCCCGGTGAACTTTTGTATGGGAAAAGTCATGCCCGGTGAACTTTTGTATTGGGAAAGTCATGCCCGGTGAACTTTTGTACTGGGAAAGTCATGCCCGGTCAACTTTTGTATTGGGAAAGTCATGCCCGGTGAACTTTTGTATTGGGAAAGTCATGCCCGGTGAACTTTTGTATGGGAAAAATCATGCCCGGTCAACTTTTGTATTGGGAAAGTCATGCCCGGTCAACTTTTGTACTGGGAAAGTCATGCCCGGTGAACTTTTGTATTGGGAAAGTCATGCCCAGTGAACTTTTGTATTGGGAAAGTCATGCCCGGTGAACTTTTGTATGGGAAAAGTCATGCCCGGTGATCTTTTGTATTGGGTAAGTCATGCCCGGTGAACTTTTGTATTGGGAAAGTCATGCCCGGTGAACTTTTGTATTGGGAAAGTCATGCAGGGTGAACTTTTGTATGGGAAAAGTCATGCCCGGTGAACTTTTGTATTGGGAAAGTCATGCCCGGTCAACTTTTGTATGGGAAAAGTCATGCCCGGTGAACTTATGTATTGGGAAAGTCATGCCCGGTCAACTTTTGTATTGGAAAAGTCATGCCCGGTGAACTTTTGTATGGGAAAAGTCATGCCCGGTGATCTTTTGTATTGGGAAAGTCATGCCCGGTGAACTTTTGTATTGGAAAAGTCATGCCCGGTGAACTTTTGTATTGGGAAAGTCATGCCCGGTGAACTTTTGTATTGGGAAAGTCATGCCCGGTCAACTTTTGTATTGGAAAAGTCATGCCCGTCAACTTTTGTATTGGGAAAGTCATGCCCGGTGATCTTTTGTACTGGGAAAGTCATGCCCGGTCAACTTTTGTATTGGGAAAGTCATGCCCGGTCAACTTTTGTATTGGGAAAGTCATGCCCGGTGATCTTTTGTACTGGGAAAGTCATGCCCGGTGAACTTTTGTATTGGGAAAGTCATGCCCGGTCAACTTTTGTATTGGGAAAGTCATGCCCGGTCAACTTTTGTATTGGGAAAGTCATGCCCGGTGATCTTTTGTACTGGGAAAGTCATGCCCGGTGAACTTTTGTATGGGAAAAGTCATGCCCGGTGAACTTTTGTATTGGGAAAGTCATGCCCGGTGAACTTTTGTATTGGGAAAGTCATGCCCGGTGATCTTTTGTATTGGGAAAGTCATGCCCGGTGAACTTTTGTATTGGGAAAGTCATGCCCGGTGAACTTTTGTATTGGGAAAGTCATGCCCGTGGAACTTTTGTACTGGGAAAGTCATGCCCGGTGAACTTTTGTACTGTGAAAGTCATGCCCGGTCAACTTTTGTATTGGGAAAGTCATGCCCGGTGATCTTTGGTACTGGGAAAGTCATGCCCGGTCAACTTTTGTATTGGGAAAGTCATGCCCGGTGAACTTTTGTATTGGGAAAGACATGACCGGTGAACTTTTTGTATTGGGAAAGTCATGCCCGGTGAACTTTTGTATTGGGAAAGTCATGCCCGGTGAACTTTTGTATTGGGAAAAGTCATGCCCGGTCAACTTTTGTTTTGGGAAAGTCATGCCCGGTGATCTTTTGTACTGGGAAAGTCATGCCCGTCGAACTTTTGTACTGGGAAAGTCATGCCCGGTGAACTTTTGTATTGGGAAAGTCATGCCCGGTGAAGTTTTGTATTGGGAAAGTCATGCCCGGTGAACTTTTGTACTGGGAAAGTCATGCCCGGTGAACTTTTGTATTGGGAAAGTCATTCCCGGTGAACTTTTGTATTGGGAAAGTCATGCCTGGTGAACATTTGTACTGGGAAAGTCATGCCCGGTCAACTTTTGTATTGGGAAAGTCATGCCCGGTGATCTTTTGTACTAGGAAAGTCATGCCCGGTGAACTTTTGTATTGGGAAAGTCATGCCCGGTGAACTTTTGTATTGGGAAAGTCATGCCCGGTGAACTTTTGTATTGGGAAAGTCATGCCCGGTGAACTTTTGTATTGGAAAAGTCATGCCCGGCAACTTTTGTATTGGGAAAGTCATGCCCTGTGATCTTTTGTACTGGGAAAGTCATGCTCGGTGAACTTTTGTATTGGGAAAGTCATGCCCGGTGATCTTTTGTACTGGGAAAGTCATGCCCGTCGAACTTTTGTACTGGGAAAGTCATGCCCGGTGAACTTTTGTATGGGAAAAGTCATGCCCGGTGAACTTTTGTATTGGGAAAGTCATGCCCGGTGAACTTTTGTATTGGGAAAGTCATGCCCGGTGAACTTTTGTATTGGGAAAGTCATGCCCGGTGAACTTTTGTATTGGGAAAGTCATGCCCGGTGAACTTTTGTACTGGGAAAGTCATGCCCGGTGAACTTTTGTATTGGGAAAGTCATGCCCGGTGAACTTTTGTATTGGGAAAGTCATGCCCGGTGAACTTTTGTACTGGGAAAGTCATGCCCGGTGAACTTTTGTATTGGGAAAGTCATGCCCGGTCGACTTTTGTATTGGGAAAGTCATGCCCGGTGATCTTTTGTGCTGGGAAAGTCATGCCCGGTGAACTTTTGTATGGGAAAAGTCATGCCCGGTGAACTTTTGTACTGGGAAAGTCATGCCCGGTCAACTTTTGTATGGGAAAAGTCATGCCCGGTGAACTTTTGTACTGGGAAAGTCATGCCCGGTGAACTTTTGTATTGGGAAAGTCATGCCCGGTGATCTTTTGTACTGGGAAAGTCATGCCCGGTGAACTTTTGTATTGGGAAAGTCATGCCCGGTGAACTTTTGTACTGGGAAAGTCATGCCCGGTGATCTTTTGTACTGGGAAAGTCATGCCCGGTGAACTTTTGTACTGGGAAAATCATGCCCGGTGAACTTTTGTACTGGGAAAGTCATGCCCGGTAAACTTTTGTATTGGGAAAGTCATGCCCGGTGAACTTTTGAATTGGGAAAGTCATGCCCGGTGAACTTTTGTATTGGGAAAGTCATGCCCGGTGATCTTTTGTACTGGGAAAGTCATGCCCGGTGAACTTTTGTACTGGGAAAGTCATGCCCGGTGAACTTTTGTACTGGGAAAGTCATGCCCGGTGAACTTTTGTATTGGGAAAGTCATGCCCGGTGAACTTTTGTATTGGGAAAGTCATGCCCGGTGAACTTTTGTATTGGGAAAGTCATGCCCGGTCAACTTTTGTATTGGGAAAGTCATGCCCGGTGAACTTTTGTACTGGGAAAGTCATGCCCGGTGAACTTTTGTATTGGGAAAGTCATGCCCGGTGAACTTTTGTATTGGGAAAGTCATGCCCGGTGAACTTTTGTACTGGGAAAGTCATGCCCGGTCGACTTTTGTACTGGGAAAATCATGCCCGGTGATCTTTTGTACTGGGAAAGTCATGCCCGGTCAACTTTTGTATTGGGAAAGTCATGCCCGGTGAACTTTTGTACTGGGAAAGTCATGCCCGGTCAACTTTTGTATTGGGAAAGTCATGCCCGGTGATATTTTGTACTGGGAAAGTCATGCCCGGTCAACTTTTGTATTGGGAAAGTCATGCTCGGTGAACTTTTGTATTGGGAAAGTCATGCCCGGTGAACTTTTGTATTGGGAAAGTCATGCCCGGTGAACTTTTGTATTGGGAAAGTCATGCCCGGTGAACTTTTGTATTGAGAAAGTCATGCCCGGTAAACTTTTGTATTGGGAAAGTCATGCCCGGTGAACTTTTGTATTGGGAAAGTCATGCCCGGTGATCTTTTGTACTGGGAAAGTCATGCCCGGTGAACTTTTGTATTGGGAAAGTCATGCCCGGTCAACTTTTGTATTGGGAAAGTCATGCCCGGTGAACTTTTGTACTGGGAAAGTCATGCCCGGTGAACTTTTGTATTGGGAAAGTCATGCCCGGTCAACTTTTGTATTGGGAAAATCATGCCCGGTGATCTTTTGTACTGGGAAAGTCATGCCCGGTGAACTTTTGTATTGGGAAAGTCATGCCCGGTGAACTTTTGTATTGGGAAAGTCATGCCCGGTGAACTTTTGTATGGGAAAGTCATGCCCGGTGAACTTTTGTATTGGGAAAGTCATGCCCGGTGAACTTTTGTACTGGGAAAGTCATGCCCGGTCAACTTTTGTATTGGGAAAGTCATGCCCGGTGAACTTTTGTATTGGGAAAGTCATGCCCGGTGAACTTTTGTATGGGAAAAATCATGCCCGGTCAACTTTTGTATTGGGAAAGTCATGCCCGGTCAACTTTTGTACTGGGAAAGTCATGCCCGGTCAACTTTTGTATGGGAAAAGTCATGCCCGGTGAACTTTTGTATTGGGAAAGTCATGCCCGGTCAACTTTTGTATTGGGAAAGTCATGCCCGGTGAACTTTTGTACTGGGAAAGTCATGCCCGGTCAACTTTTGTATTGGGAAAGTCATGCCCGGTGATCTTTTGTACTGGGAAAGTCATGCCCGGTCAACTTTTGTATTGGGAAAGTCATGCCCGGTGAACTTTTGTATTGGGAAAGTCATGCCCGGTGAACTTTTGTATTGGGAAAGTCATGCCCGGTGAACTTTTGTATTGGGAAAGTCATGCCCGGTGAACTTTTGTATTGAGAAAGTCATGCCCGGTAAACTTTTGTATTGGGAAAGTCATGCCCGGTGAACTTTTGTATTGGGAAAGTCATGCCCGGTGATCTTTTGTACTGGGAAAGTCATGCCCGGTGAACTTTTGTATTGGGAAAGTCATGCCCGGTCAACTTTTGTATTGGGAAAGTCATGCCCGGTGAACTTTTGTACTGGGAAAGTCATGCCCGGTGAACTTTTGTATTGGGAAAGTCATGCCCGGTCAACTTTTGTATTGGGAAAATCATGCCCGGTGATCTTTTGTACTGGGAAAGTCATGCCCGGTGAACTTTTGTATTGGGAAAGTCATGCCCGGTGAACTTTTGTATTGGGAAAGTCATGCCCGGTGAACTTTTGTATGGGAAAAGTCATGCCCGGTGAACTTTTGTATTGGGAAAGTCATGCCCGGTGAACTTTTGTATTGGGAAAGTCATGCCCGGTGAACTTTTGTACTGGGAAAGTCATGCCCGGTGAACTTTTGTATTGGGAAAGTCATGCCCGGTGAACTTTTGTATTGGGAAAGTCATGCCCGGTGAACTTTTGTACTGGGAAAGTCATGCCCGGTGAACTTTTGTATTGGGAAAGTCATGCCCGGTGAACTTTTGTATTGGGAAAGTCATGCCCGGTGAACTTTTGTACTGGGAAAGTCATGCCCGGTGATCTTTTGTACTGGGAAAGTCATGCCCGGTGAACTTTTGTACTGGGAAAATCATGCCCGGTGAACTTTTGTACTGGGAAAGTCATGCCCGGTAAACTTTTGTATTGGGAAAGTCATGCCCGGTGAAGTTTTGAATTGGGAAAGTCATGCCCGGTGAACTTTTGTATTGGGAAAGTCATGCCCGGTGATCTTTTGTACTGGGAAAGTCATGCCCGGTGAACTTTTGTACTGGGAAAGTCATGCCCGGTGAACTTTTGTACTGGGAAAGTCATGCCCGGTGAACTTTTGTATTGGGAAAGTCATGCCCGGTGAACTTTTGTATTGGGAAAGTCATGCCCGGTGAACTTTTGTATTGGGAAAGTCATGCCCGGTCAACTTTTGTATTGGGAAAGTCATGCCCGGTGAACTTTTGTACTGGGAAAGTCATGCCCGGTGAACTTTTGTATTGGGAAAGTCATGCCCGGTGAACTTTTGTATTGGGAAAGTCATGCCCGGTGAACTTTTGTATTGGGAAAGTCATGCCCGGTGAACTTTTGTACTGGGAAAGTCATGCCCGGTGAACTTTTGTATGGGAAAAGTCATGCCCGGTGAACTTTTGTATTGGGAAAGTCATGCCCGGTGAACTTTTGTATTGGGAAAGTCATGCCCGGTGAACTTTTGTATTGGGAAAGTCATGCCCGGTGAACTTTTGTATTGGGAAAGTCATGCCCGGTGAACTTTTGTACTGGGAAAGTCATGCCCGGTGAACTTTTGTATTGGGAAAGTCATGCCCGGTGAACTTTTGTATTGGGAAAGTCATGCCCGGTGAACTTTTGTACTGGGAAAGTCATGCCCGGTGAACTTTTGTATTGGGAAAGTCATGCCCGGTCGACTTTTGTATTGGGAAAGTCATGCCCGGTGATCTTTTGTGCTGGGAAAGTCATGCCCGGTGAACTTTTGTATGGGAAAAGTCATGCCCGGTGAACTTTTGTACTGGGAAAGTCATGCCCGGTCAACTTTTGTATTGGGAAAGTCATGCCCGGTCAACTTTTGTATTGGGAAGGTCATGCCCGGTGAACTTTTGTACTGGGAAAGTCATGCCCGGTGAACTTTTGTATTGGGAAAGTCATGCCCGGTCAACTTTTGTATTGGGAAAATCATGCCCGGTGATCTTTTGTACTGGGAAAGTCATGCCCGGTGAACTTTTGTATTGGGAAAGTCATGCCCGGTGAACTTTTGTATTGGGAAAGTCATGCCCGGTGAACTTTTGTATGGGAAAAGTCATGCCCGGTGAACTTTTGTATTGGGAAAGTCATGCCCGGTGAACTTTTGTACTGGGAAAGTCATGCCCGGTCAACTTTTGTATTGGGAAAGTCATGCCCGGTGAACTTTTGTATTGGGAAAGTCATGCCCGGTGAACTGTTGTATGGGAAAAATCATGCCCGGTCAACTTTTGTATTGGGAAAGTCATGCCCGGTCAACTTTTGTACTGGGAAAGTCATGCCCGGTCAACTTTTGTATGGGAAAAGTCATGCCCGGTGAACTTTTGTATTGGGAAAGTCATGCCCGGTCAACTTTTGTATTGGGAAAGTCATGCCCGGTAAACTTTTGTACTGAGAAAGTCATGCCCGGTCAACTTTTGTATTGGGAAAGTCATGCCCGGTGATCTTTTGTACTGGGAAAGTCATGCCCGGTCAACTTTTGTATTGGGAAAGTCATGCCCGGTGAACTTTTGTATTGGGAAAGTCATGCCCGGTGAACTTTTGTATTGGGAAAGTCATGCCCGGTGAACTTTTGTATTGGGAAAGTCATGCCCGGTGAACTTTTGTATTGAGAAAGTCATGCCCGGTAAACTTTTGTATTGGGAAAGTCATGCCCGGTGAACTTTTGTATTGGGAAAGTCATGCCCGGTGATCTTTTGTACTGGGAAAGTCATGCCCGGTGAACTTTTGTATTGGGAAAGTCATGCCCGGTCAACTTTTGTATTGGGAAAGTCATGCCCGGTGAACTTTTGTACTGGGAAAGTCATGCCCGGTGAACTTTTGTATTGGGAAAGTCATGCCCGGTCAACTTTTGTATTGGGAAAATCATGCCCGGTGATCTTTTGTACTGGGAAAGTCATGCCCGGTGAACTTTTGTATTGGGAAAGTCATGCCCGGTGAACTTTTGTATTGGGAAAGTCATGCCCGGTGAACTTTTGTATGGGAAAAGTCATGCCCGGTGAACTTTTGTATTGGGAAAGTCATGCCCGGTGAACTTTTGTACTGGGAAAGTCATGCCCGGTCAACTTTTGTATTGGGAAAGTCATGCCCGGTGAACTTTTGTATTGGGAAAGTCATGCCCGGTGAACTTTTGTATGGGAAAAATCATGCCCGGTCAACTTTTGTATTGGGAAAGTCATGCCCGGTCAACTTTTGTACTGGGAAAGTCATGCCCGGTGAACTTTTGTATTGGGAAAGTCATGCCCAGTGAACTTTTGTATTGGGAAAGTCATGCCCGGTGAACTTTTGTATGGGAAAAGTCATGCCCGGTGATCTTTTGTATTGGGTAAGTCATGCCCGGTGAACTTTTGTATTGGGAAAGTCATGCCCGGTGAACTTTTGTATTGGGAAAGTCATGCAGGGTGAACTTTTGTATGGGAAAAGTCATGCCCGGTGAACTTTTGTATTGGGAAAGTCATGCCCGGTCAACTTTTGTATGGGAAAAGTCATGCCCGGTGAACTTATGTATTGGGAAAGTCATGCCCGGTCAACTTTTGTATTGGAAAAGTCATGCCCGGTGAACTTTTGTATGGGAAAAGTCATGCCCGGTGATCTTTTGTATTGGGAAAGTCATGCCCGGTGAACTTTTGTATTGGAAAAGTCATGCCCGGTGAACTTTTGTATTGGGAAAGTCATGCCCGGTGAACTTTTGTATTGGGAAAGTCATGCCCGGTCAACTTTTGTATTGGAAAAGTCATGCCCGTCAACTTTTGTATTGGGAAAGTCATGCCCGGTGATCTTTTGTACTGGGAAAGTCATGCCCGGTCAACTTTTGTATTGGGAAAGTCATGCCCGGTCAACTTTTGTATTGGGAAAGTCATGCCCGGTGATCTTTTGTACTGGGAAAGTCATGCCCGGTGAACTTTTGTATTGGGAAAGTCATGCCCGGTCAACTTTTGTATTGGGAAAGTCATGCCCGGTCAACTTTTGTATTGGGAAAGTCATGCCCGGTGATCTTTTGTACTGGGAAAGTCATGCCCGGTGAACTTTTGTATGGGAAAAGTCATGCCCGGTGAACTTTTGTATTGGGAAAGTCATGCCCGGTGAACTTTTGTATTGGGAAAGTCATGCCCGGTGATCTTTTGTATTGGGAAAGTCATGCCCGGTGAACTTTTGTATTGGGAAAGTCATGCCCGGTGAACTTTTGTATTGGGAAAGTCATGCCCGTGGAACTTTTGTACTGGGAAAGTCATGCCCGGTGAACTTTTGTACTGTGAAAGTCATGCCCGGTCAACTTTTGTATTGGGAAAGTCATGCCCGGTGATCTTTGGTACTGGGAAAGTCATGCCCGGTCAACTTTTGTATTGGGAAAGTCATGCCCGGTGAACTTTTGTATTGGGAAAGACATGACCGGTGAACTTTTTGTATTGGGAAAGTCATGCCCGGTGAACTTTTGTATTGGGAAAGTCATGCCCGGTGAACTTTTGTATTGGGAAAAGTCATGCCCGGTCAACTTTTGTTTTGGGAAAGTCATGCCCGGTGATCTTTTGTACTGGGAAAGTCATGCCCGTCGAACTTTTGTACTGGGAAAGTCATGCCCGGTGAACTTTTGTATTGGGAAAGTCATGCCCGGTGAAGTTTTGTATTGGGAAAGTCATGCCCGGTGAACTTTTGTACTGGGAAAGTCATGCCCGGTGAACTTTTGTATTGGGAAAGTCATTCCCGGTGAACTTTTGTATTGGGAAAGTCATGCCTGGTGAACATTTGTACTGGGAAAGTCATGCCCGGTCAACTTTTGTATTGGGAAAGTCATGCCCGGTGATCTTTTGTACTAGGAAAGTCATGCCCGGTGAACTTTTGTATTGGGAAAGTCATGCCCGGTGAACTTTTGTATTGGGAAAGTCATGCCCGGTGAACTTTTGTATTGGGAAAGTCATGCCCGGTGAACTTTTGTATTGGAAAAGTCATGCCCGGCAACTTTTGTATTGGGAAAGTCATGCCCTGTGATCTTTTGTACTGGGAAAGTCATGCTCGGTGAACTTTTGTATTGGGAAAGTCATGCCTGGTGATCTTTTGTACTGGGAAAGTCATGCCCGGTGAACTTTTGTATTGGGAAAGTCATGCCCGGTGAACTTTTGTATTGGGAAAGTCATGCCCTTGTATTGGGAAAGTCATGCCCGGTGAACTTTTGTATTGGGAAAGTCATGCCCGGTGAACTTTTGTACTGGGAAAGTCATGCCCGGTGAACTTTTGTATTGGGAAAGTCATGCCCGGTGAACTTTTGTATTGGGAAAAGTCATGCCCGGTCAACTTTTGTTTTGGGAAAGTCATGCCCGGTGATCTTTTGTACTGGGAAAGTCATGCCCGGTGAACTTTTGTACTGGGAAAGTCATGCCCGGTGAACTTTTGTATTGGGAAAGTCATGCCTGGTGAACTTTTGTATTGGGAAAAGTCATGCCCGGTCAACTTTTGTATTGGGAAAGTCATGCCCGGTCAACTTTTGTACTGGGAAAGTCATGCCCGGTGAACTTTTGTATGGGAAAAGTCATGCCCGGTGAACTTTTGTATTGGGAAAGTCATGCCCGGTGAACTTTTGTATTGGGAAAGTCATGCCCGGTGAACTTTTGTACTGGGAAAGTCATGCCCGGTGAACTTTTGTACTGGGAAAGTCATGCCCGGTGCACTTTTGTATTGGGAAAGTCATGCCCGGTGAACTTTTTGTATTGGGAAAGTCATGCCCGGTGAGCTTTTGTATTGGGAAAGTCATGCCCGGTGAACTTTTGTATTGGGAAAGTCATGCCCGGTCAACTTTTGTATTGGGAAAGTCATGCCCGTTGAACTTTTGTGTTGGGAAAGTCATGCCCGGTGAACTTTTGTATTGGGAAAGTCATGCCCGGTGAACTTTTGTATTGGGAAAGTCATGCCCGGTGATCTTTTGTACTGGGAAAGTCATGCCCGGTGAACTTTTGTATTGGGAAAGTCATGTCCGGTGATCTTTTGTACTGGGAAAGTCATGCCCGGTGAACTTTTGTATTGGGAAAGTCATGCCCGGTGAAGTTTTGTATTGGGAAAGTCATGCCCGGTGAACTTTTGTACTGGGAAAGTCATGCCCGGTGAACTTTTGTATTGGGAAAGTCATGCCCGGTGAACTTTTGTATTGGGAAAGTCATGCCTGGTGAACATTTGTACTGGGAAAGTCATGCCCGGTCAACTTTTGTATTGGGAAAGTCATGCCCGGTGATCTTTTGTACTAGGAAAGTCATGCCCGGTGAACTTTTGTATTGGGAAAGTCATGCCCGGTGAACTTTTGTATTGGGAAAGTCATGCCCGGTGAACTTTTGTATTGGGAAAGTCATGCCCGGTGAACTTTTGTATTGGAAAAGTCATGCCCGGCAACTTTTGTATTGGGAAAGTCATGCCCTGTGATCTTTTGTACTGGGAAAGTCATGCTCGGTGAACTTTTGTATTGGGAAAGTCATGCCCGGTGATCTTTTGTACTGGGAAAGTCATGCCCGGTGAACTTTTGTATTGGGAAAGTCATGCCCGGTGAACTTTTGTATTGGGAAAGTCATGCCCGGTGAACTTTTGTATTGGAAAAGTCATGCCCGTCAACTTTTGTATTGGGAAAGTCATGCCCGGTGATCTTTTGTACTGGGAAAGTCATTCCCGGTCAACTTTTGTATTGGGAAAGTCATGCCCGGTCAACTTTTGTATTGGGAAAGTCATGCCCGGTCAACTTTTGTATTGGGAAAGTCATGCCCGGTGATCTTTTGTACTGGGAAAGTCATGCCCGGTGAACTTTTGTATGGGAAAAGTCATGCCCGGTAATCTTTTGTATTGGGAAAGTCATGCCCGGTGAACTTTTGTATTGGGAAAGTCATGCCCGGTGAACTTTTGTATTGGGAAAGTCATGCCCGGTGAACTTTTGTATTGGGAAAGTCATGCCCGGTGAACTTTTGTATTGGGAAAGTCATGCCCGGTGAACTTTTGTACTGGGAAAGTCATGCCCGGTGAACTTTTGTATTGGGAAAGTCATGCCCGGTGAACTTTTGTATTGGGAAAAGTCATGCCCGGTCAACTTTTGTTTTGGGAAAGTCATGCCCGGTGATCTTTTGTACTGGGAAAGTCATGCCCGGTGAACTTTTGTACTGGGAAAGTCATGCCCGGTGAACTTTTGTTTTGGGAAAGTCATGCCCGGTGATCTTTTGTACTGGGAAAGTCATGCCCGGTGAACTTTTGTACTGGGAAAGTCATGCCCGGTGAACTTTTGTATTGGGAAAGTCATGCCTGGTGAACTTTTGTATTGGGAAAAGTCATGCCCGGTCAACTTTTGTATTGGGAAAGTCATGCCCGGTCAACTTTTGTACTGGGAAAGTCATGCCCGGTGAACTTTTGTATGGGAAAAGTCATGCCCGGTGAACTTTTGTATTGGGAAAGTCATGCCCGGTGAACTTTTGTATTGGGAAAGTCATGCCCGGTGAACTTTTGTACTGGGAAAGTCATGCCCGGTGAACTTTTGTACTGGGAAAGTCATGCCCGGTGCACTTTTGTATTGGGAAAGTCATGCCCGGTGAACTTTTTGTATTGGGAAAGTCATGCCCGGTGAGCTTTTGTATTGGGAAAGTCATGCCCGGTGAACTTTTGTATTGGGAAAGTCATGCCCGGTCAACTTTTGTATTGGGAAAGTCATGCCCGGTGAACTTTTGTGTTGGGAAAGTCATGCCCGGTGAACTTTTGTATTGGGAAAGTCATGCCCGGTGAACTTTTGTATTGGGAAAGTCATGCCCGGTGATCTTTTGTACTGGGAAAGTCATGCCCGGTGAACTTTTGTATTGGGAAAGTCATGCCCGGTGATCTTTTGTACTGGGAAAGTCATGCCCGGTGAACTTTTGTATTGGGAAAGTCATGCCCGGTGAAGTTTTGTATTGGGAAAGTCATGCCCGGTGAACTTTTGTACTGGGAAAGTCATGCCCGGTGAACTTTTGTATTGGGAAAGTCATGCCCGGTGAACTTTTGTATTGGGAAAGTCATGCCTGGTGAACATTTGTACTGGGAAAGTCATGCCCGGTCAACTTTTGTATTGGGAAAGTCATGCCCGGTGATCTTTTGTACTAGGAAAGTCATGCCCGGTGAACTTTTGTATTGGGAAAGTCATGCCCGGTGAACTTTTGTATTGGGAAAGTCATGCCCGGTGAACTTTTGTATTGGGAAAGTCATGCCCGGTGAACTTTTGTATTGGAAAAGTCATGCCCGGCAACTTTTGTATTGGGAAAGTCATGCCCTGTGATCTTTTGTACTGGGAAAGTCATGCTCGGTGAACTTTTGTATTGGGAAAGTCATGCCCGGTGATCTTTTGTACTGGGAAAGTCATGCCCGGTGAACTTTTGTATTGGGAAAGTCATGCCCGGTGAACTTTTGTATTGGGAAAGTCATGCCCGGTGAACTTTTGTATTGGAAAAGTCATGCCCGTCAACTTTTGTATTGGGAAAGTCATGCCCGGTGATCTTTTGTACTGGGAAAGTCATTCCCGGTCAACTTTTGTATTGGGAAAGTCATGCCCGGTCAACTTTTGTATTGGGAAAGTCATGCCCGGTCAACTTTTGTATTGGGAAAGTCATGCCCGGTGATCTTTTGTACTGGGAAAGTCATGCCCGGTGAACTTTTGTATGGGAAAAGTCATGCCCGGTAATCTTTTGTATTGGGAAAGTCATGCCCGGTGAACTTTTGTATTGGGAAAGTCATGCCCGGTGAACTTTTGTATTGGGAAAGTCATGCCCGGTGAACTTTTGTACTGGGAAAGTCATGCCCGGTGAACTTTTGTACTGTGAAAGTCATGCCCGGTGAACTTTTGTATTGGGAAAGTCATTCCCGGTGAACTTTTGTATTGGGAAAGTCATGCCCGGTGAACTTTTGTACTGGGAAAGTCATGCCGGGTGAACTTTTGTATTGGGAAAGTCATGCCCGGTGAACTTTTGTATGGGAAAGTCATGCCCGGTGAACTTTTGTATTGGAAAAGTCATGCCCGTCAACTTTTGTATTGGGAAAGTCATGCCCGGTGATCTTTTGTACTGGGAAAGTCATTCCCGGTCAACTTTTGTATTGGGAAAGTCATGCCCGGTCAACTTTTGTATTGGGAAAGTCATGCCCGGTCAACTTTTGTATTGGGAAAGTCATGCCCGGTGATCTTTTGTACTGGGAAAGTCATGCCCGGTGAACTTTTGTATGGGAAAAGTCATGCCCGGTAATCTTTTGTATTGGGAAAGTCATGCCCGGTGAACTTTTGTATTGGGAAAGTCCTGCCCGGTGAACTTTTGTATTGGGAAAGTCATGCCCGGTGAACTTTTGTACTGGGAAAGTCATGCCCGGTGAACTTTTGTACTGTGAAAGTCATGCCCGGTGAACTTTTGTATTGGGAAAGTCATTCCCGGTGAACTTTTGTATTGGGAAAGTCATGCCCGGTGAACTTTTGTACTGGGAAAGTCATGCCGGGTGAACTTTTGTATTGGGAAAGTCATGCCCGGTGAACTTTTGTATGGGAAAAGTCATGCCCGGTGAACTTTTGTATTGGGAAAGTCATGCCCGGTGAACTTTTGTATTGGGAAAGTCATGCCCGGTGAACTTTTGTATTGGGAAAGTCATGCCCGGTGAACTTTTGTATTGGGAAAGTCATGCCCGGTGAACATTTGTACTGGGAAAGTCATGCCCGGTCAACTTTTGTATGGGAAAAGTCATGCCCGGTGAACATTTGTATTGGGAAAGTCATGCCCGGTCAACTTTTGTATTGGGAAAGTCATGCCCGGCGATCTTTTGTACTGGGAAAGTCATGCCCGGTCAACTTTTGTATTGGGAAAGTGATGCCCGGTCAACTTTTGTATTGGGAAAGTCATGCCCGGTGAACTTTTGTACTGGGAAAGTCATGCCCGGTGAACTTTTGTATGGGAAAAGTCATGCCCGGTGAACTTTTGTATTGGGAAAGTCATGCCCGGTGAACTTTTGTATTGGGAAAGTCATGCCCGGTGATCTTTTGTACTGGGAAAGTCATGCCCGGTGAACTTTTGTATGGGAAAAGTCATGCCCGGTGAACTTTTGTATTGGGAAAGTCATGCCCGGTGAACTTTTGTATTGGGAAAGTCATGCCCGGTGAACTTTTGTATTGGGAAAGTCATGCCCGGTGAACTTTTGTATTGGGAAAGTCATGCCCGGTGAACTTTTGTATGGGAACGTCATGCCCGGTGAACTTTTGTATTGGGAAAGTCATGCCCGGTGAACTTTTGTATTGGGAAAGTCATGCCCGGTGAACTTTTGTATGGGAAAAGTCGTGCCCGGTGAACTTTTAATGGGAAAAGTCATGCCCGGTGAACTTTTGTATTGGGAAAGTCATGCCCGGTGAACTTTTGTATTGGGAAAGTCATGCCCGGTGAACTTTTGTATTGGGAAAGTCATGCCCGGTGATCTTTTGTACTGGGAAAGTCATGCCCGGTGAACTTTTGTATTGAGAAAGTCATGCCCGGTGAACTTTTGCATGGGAAAAGTCATGCCCGGTGAACTTTTGTACTGGGAAAGTCATGCCCGGTGAAGTTTGGTATTGGGAAAGTCATGCCCGGTGAACTTTTGTATTGGGAAAGTCATGTCCGGTGAACTTTTGTATGGGAAAAGTCATGCCCGGTGAACTTTTGTATTGGGAAAGTCATGCCCGGTGAACTTTTGTATGGGAAAAGTCATGCCCGGTGAACTTTTGTATGGGAAAAGTCATGCCCGGTGATCTTTTGTACTGGGAAAGTCATGCCCGGTCAACTTTTGTATGGAAAAAGTCATGCCCGGTGAACTTTTGTATTGGGAAAGTCATGCCCGGTCAACTTTTGTATTAGGAAAGTCATGCCCGGTGATCTTTTGTACTGGGAAAGTCATGCCCGGTGAACTTTTGTATTGGGAAAGTCATGGCCGGTGAACTTTTGTATTGGGAAAGTCATGCCCGGTGAACTTTTGTATGGGAAAAGTCATGCCCGGTGAACTTTTGTATTGTTAAAGTCATGCCCGGTGAACTTTGGTATTGGGAAAGTCATGCCCGGTGAACTTTTGTATTGGGAAAGTCATGCCCGGTGAACTTTTGTATGGGAAAAGTCATGCCCGGTGAACTTTTGTATTGGGAAAGTCATGCCCGGTGAACTTTTGTATGGGAAAAGTCATGCCCGGTGAACTTTTGTATGGGAAAAGTCATGCCCGGTGATCTTTTGTACTGGGAAAGTCATGCCCGGTCAACTTTTGTATGGAAAAAGTCATGCCCGGTGAACTTTTGTATTGGGAAAGTCATGCCCGGTCAACTTTTGTATTAGGAAAGTCATGCCCGGTGATCTTTTGTACTGGGAAAGTCATGCCCGGTGAACTTTTGTATTGGGAAAGTCATGGCCGGTCAACTTTTGTATTGGGAAAGTCATGCCCGGTGAACTTTTGTATGGGAAAAGTCATGCCCGGTGAACTTTTGTATTGTTAAAGTCATGCCCGGTGAACTTTTGTATTGGGAAAGTCATGCCCGGTGAACTGTTGTATTGGGAAAGTCATGCCCGGTGATCTTTTGTACTGGGAAAGTCATGCCCGGTGAACTTTTGTATTGGGAAAGTCATGCCCGGTGAACCTTTGCATGGGAAAAGTCATGCCCGGTGAACTTTTGTATGGGAAAAGTCATGCCCGGTCAACTTTTGTATTAGGAAAGTTATGCCCGGTGAACTTTTGTACTGGGAAAGTCATGCCCGGTCAACTTTTGTACTGGGAAAGTCATGCCCGGTGATCTTTGGTACTGGGAAAGTCATGCCCGGTGACCTTTTGTACTGGGAAAGTCATGCCCGGTGAACTTTTGTATTAGGAAAGTCATGCCCGGTGAACTTTTGTATTGGGAAAGTCATGCCCGGTGAACTTTTGTATTGGGAAAGTCATGCCCGGTGATCTTTTGTACTGGGAAAGTCATGCCCGGTGAACTTTTGTATAGGAAAAGTCATGCCCGGTGAACTTTTGTATTGGGAAAGTCATGCCCGGTGAACTTTTGTATTGGGAAAGTCATGCCCGGTGAACTTTTGTATTGGGAAAGTCATGCCCGGTGAACTTTTGTATTGGGAAAGTCATGCCCGGTGAACTTTTGTATGGGAAAGTCATGCCCGGTGAACTTTTGTATTGGGAAAGTCATGCCCGGTGAACTTTTGTATTGGGAAAGTCATGCCCGGTGAACTTTTGTATGGGAAAAGTCATGCCCGGTGAACTTTTGTATGGGAAAAGTCATGCCCGGTGAACTTTTGTATTGGGAAAGTCATGCCCGGTGAACTTTTGTATTGGGAAAGTCATGCCCGGTGAACTTTTGTATTGGGAAAGTCATGCCCGGTGATCTTTTGTATTGGGAAAGTCATGCCCGGTGAACTTTTGTATTGAGAAAGTCATGCCCGGTGAACTTTTGCATGGAAAAAGTCATGCCCGGTGAACTTTTGTACTGGGAAAGTCATGCCCGGTGAACTTTGGTATTGGGAAAGTCATGCCCGGTGAACTTTTGTATTGGGAAAGTCATGCCCGGTGAACTTTTGTATGGGAAAAGTCATGCCCGGTGAACTTTTGTATTGGGAAAGTCATGCCCGGTGAACTTTTGTATGGGAAAAGTCATGCCCGGTGAACTTTTGTATGGGAAAAGTCATGCCCGGTGATCTTTTGTACTGGGAAAGTCATGCCCGGTCAACTTTTGTATGGAAAAAGTCATGCCCGGTGAACTTTTGTATTGGGAAAGTCATGCCCGGTCAACTTTTGTATTAGGAAAGTCATGCCCGGTGATCTTTTGTACTGGGAAAGTCATGCCCGGTGAACTTTTGTATTGGGAAAGTCATGGCCGGTGAACTTTTGTATTGGGAAAGTCATGCCCGGTGAACTTTTGTATGGGATAAGTCATGCCCGGTGAACTTTTGTATTGTTAAAGTCATGCCCGGTGAACTTTTGTATTGGGAAAGTCATGCCCGGTGAACTTTTGTATTGGGAAAGTCAAGCCCGGTGATCTTTTGTACTGGGAAAGTCATGCCCGGTGAACTTTTGTATTGGGAAAGTCATGCCCGGTGAACTTTTGCATGGGAAAAGTCATGCCCGGTGAACTTTTGTATGGGAAAAGTCATGCCCGGTCAACTTTTGTATTGGGAAAGTTATGCCCGGTGAACTTTTGTACTGGGAAAGTCATGCCCGGTCAACTTTTGTACTGGGAAAGTCATGCCCGGTGATCTTTGGTACTGGGAAAGTCATGCCCGGTGATCTTTTGTACTGGGAAAGTCATGCCCGGTGAACTTTTGTATTGGGAAAGTCATGCCCGGTGAACTTTTGTACTGGGAAAGTCATGCCCGGTGAACTTTTGTATGGGAAAGTCATGCCCGGTGAACTTTTGTACTGGGAAAGTCATGCCCGGTGAACTTTTGTATTGAGAAAGTCATGCCCGCTGAACTTTTGTATTGGGAAAGTCATGCCCGGTGATCTTTCGTACTGGGAAAGTCATGCCCGGTGAACTTTTGTATTGGGAAAGTCATGCCCGGTGAACTTTTGCATGGGAAAAGTCATGCCCCGTGAACTTTTGTATGGGAAAAGTCATGGCCGGTGAACTTTTGTATTGGGAAAGTCATGCCCGGTGAACTTTTGTATTGGGAAAGTCATGCCCGGTCAACTTTTGTATTGGGAAAGTCATGCCCGGTGAACTTTTGTATTGGGAAAGCCATGCCCGGTGAACATTTGTACTGGGAAAGTCATGCCCGGTCAACTTTTGTATGGGAAAAGTCATGCCCGGTGAACTTTTGTATTGGGAAAGTCATGCCCGGTCAACTTTTGTATTGGGAAAGTCATGCCCGGTGATCTTTTGTACTGGGAAAGTCATGCCCGGTGAACTTTTGTACTGGGAAAGTCATGCCCGGTGAACTTTTGTATTGGGAAAGTCATGCCCGGTGAACTTTTGTATTGGGAAAGTCATGCCCGGTGAACTTTTGTATTGGGAAAGTCATGCCCGGTGAACTTTTGTATTGGGAAAGTCATGCCCGGTGATCTTTTGTACTGGGAAAGTCATGCCCGGTCTACTTTTGTATTGGGAAAGTCATGCCCGGTCAACTTTTGTATTGGGAAAGTCATGCCCGGTGAACTTTTGTATGGGAAAAGTCATGCCCGGTCAACTTTTGTATTGGGAAAGTCATTCCCGGTGAACTTTTGTATTGGAAAAGTCATGCCCGGTGAACTTTTGTATTGGGAAAGTCATGCCCGGTGAACTTTTGTATTGGGAAAGTCATGCCCGGTGAACATTTGTACTGGGAAAGTCATGCCCGGTGAACTTTTGTATTGGGAAAGTCATGCCCGGTGAACTTTTGTGTTGGGAAAGTCATGCCCGGTGAACTTTTGTATTGGGAAAGTCATGCCCGGTGAACTTTTGTATTGGGAAAGTCATGCCCGGTGAACTTTTGTATTGGGAAAGTCATGCCCGGTGAACTTTTGTACTGGGAAAGTCATGCCCGGTGAACTTTTGTATTGGGAAAGTCATGCCCGGTCAACTTTTGTATTGGGAAAGTCATGCCCGGTGAACTTTTGTATTGGGAAAGTCATGCCCGGTGAACTTTTGTATTGGGAAAGTCATGCCCGGTCAACTTTTGTATTGGGAAAGTCATGCCCGGTGATCTTTTGTACTGGGAAAGTCATGCCCGGTGAACTTTTGTACTGGGAAAGTCATGCCCGGTGAACTTTTGTATTGGGAAAGTCATGCCCGGTGATCTTTTGTACTGGGAAAGTCATGCCCGGTGAACTTTTGTATTGGGAAAGTCATGCCCGGTGAACTTTTGTATTGGGAAAGTCATGCCCGGTGAACTTTTGTACTTTGAAAGTCATGCCCGGTGATCTTTTGTACTGGGAAAGTCATGCCCGGTGAACTTTTGTACTGGGAAAGTCATGCCCGGTGAACTTTTGTATGGGAAAAGTCATGCCCGGTGAACTTTTGTATTGGGAAAGTCATGCCCGGTGAACTTTTGTATGGGAAAGTAATGCCCGGTGAACTTTTGTATTGGGAAAGTCATGCCCGCTGAACTTTTGTATTGGGAAAGTCATGCCCGGTGAACTTTTGTATTGGGAAAGTCATGCCCGGTGATCTTTTGTACTGGGAAAGTCATGCCCGGTGAACGTTTGTATTGGGAAAGTGATGCCCGGTGAACTTTTGTACTGGGAAAGTCATGCCCGGTGAACTTTTGTACTGGGAAAGTCATGCCCGGTGAACTTTTGTATTGGGAAAGTCATGCCCGGTGAACTTTTGTACTGGGAAAGTCATGCCCGGTGAACTTTTGTATTGGGAAAGTCATGCCCGGTGAAATTTTGTATTGGGAAAGTCATGCCCGTTGAACTTTTGTACTGGGAAAGTCATGCCCGGTGAACTTTTGTACTGGGAAAGTCATGCCCGGTCAACTTTTGTATTGGGAAAGTCATGCCCGGTGAACTTTTGTATTGGGAAAGTCATGCCCGGTGAACTTTTGTATTGGGAAAGTCATGCCCGGTGAACTTTTGTATTGGGAAAGTCATGCCCGGTCAACTTTTGTATTGGGAAAGTCATGCCCGGTGAACTTTTGTATTGGGAAAGTCATGCCCGGTGAACTTTTGTATTGGGAAAGTCATGCCCGGTGAACTTTTGTATGGGAAAAGTCATGCCCGGTGAACTTTTGTATTGGGAAAGTCATGCCCGGTGAACTTTTTTATTGGGAAAGTCATGCCCGGTGATCTTTTGTACTGGGAAAGTCATGCCCGGTGAACTTTTGTATTGGGAAAGTCATGCCCGGTCAACTTTTGTATTGGGAAAGTCATGCCCGGTGATCTTTTGTACTGGGAAAGTCATGCCCGGTGAACTTTTGTATTGGGAAAGTCATGCCCGGCGAACTTTTGTATTGGGAAAGTCATGCCCGGTGAACTTTTGTATTGGGAAAGTCATGCCCGGTGAACTTTTGTATTGGGAAAGTCATGCCCGGTGAACTTTTGTATTGGGAAAGTCATGCCCGGTGAACTTTTGTATTGGGAAAATCATGCCCGGTGAACTTTTGTATTGGGAAAGTCATGCCCGGTGAACTTTTGTACTTTGAAAGTCATGCCCGGTGATCTTTTGTACTGGGAAAGTCATGCCCGGTGAACTTTTGTACTGGGAAAGTCATGCCCGGTGAACTTTTGTATTGGGAAAGTCATGCCCGGTGATCTTTTGTACTGGGAAAGTCATGCCCGGTGAACTTTTGTATTGGGAAAGTCATGCCCGGTGAACTTTTGTACTGGGAAAGTCATGCCCGGTGAACTTTTGTACTGGGAAAGTCATGCCCGGTGAACTTTTGTATTGGGAAAGTCATGCCCGGTGAACTTTTGTACTGGGAAAGTCATGCCCGGTGAACTTTTGTATTGGGAAAGTCATGCCCGGTGAACTTTTGTATTGGGAAAGTCATGCCCGGTGAACTTTTGTACTGGGAAAGTCATGCCCGGTGAACTTTTGTACTGGGAAAGTCATGCCCGGTGAACTTTTGTATTGGGAAAGTCATGCCCGGTGAACTTTTGTATTGGGAAAGTCATGCCCGGTGAACTTTTGTATTGGGAAAGTCATGCCCGGTCAACTTTTGTATTGGGAAAGTCATGCCCGGTGAACTTTTGTATTGGGAAAGTCATGCCCGGTGAACTTTTGTATGGGAAAAGTCATGCCCGGTGAACTTTTGTATTGGGAAAGTCATGCCCGGTGAACTTTTGTATTGGGAAAGTCATGCCCGGTGATCTTTTGTACTGGGAAAGTCATGCCCGGTGAACTTTTGTATTGGGAAAGTCATGCCCGGTGAACTTTTGTATTTGGAAAGTCATGCCCGGTGAACTTTTGTATTGGGAAAGTCATGCCCGGTGATCTTTTGTACTGGGAAAGTCATGCCCGGTCTACTTTTGTATTGGGAAAGTCATGCCCGGTCAACTTTTGTATTGGGAAAGTCATGCCCGGTGAACTTTTGTATGGGAAAAGTCATGCCCGGTCAACTTTTGTATTGGGAAAGTCATTCCCGGTGAACTTTTGTATTGGAAAAGTCATGCCCGGTGAACTTTTGTATTGGGAAAGTCATGCCCGGTGAACTTTTGTATTGGGAAAGTCATGCCCGGTGAACATTTGTACTGGGAAAGTCATGCCCGGTGAACTTTTGTATTGGGAAAGTCATGCCCGGTGAACTTTTGTGTTGGGAAAGTCATGCCCGGTGAACTTTTGTATTGGGAAAGTCATGCCCGGTGAACTTTTGTATGGGAAAAGTCATGCCCGGTGAACTTTTGTATGGGAAAAGTCATGCCCGGTGAACTTTTGTATTGGGAAAGTCATGCCCGGTGAACTTTTGTATTGGGAAAGTCATGCCCGGTGAACTTTTGTATTGGGAAAGTCATGCCCGGTGATCTTTTGTATTGGGAAAGTCATGCCCGGTGAACTTTTGTATTGAGAAAGTCATGTCCGGTGAACTTTTGCATGGGAAAAGTCATGCCCGGTGAACTTTTGTACTGGGAAAGTCATGCCCGGTGAACTTTGGTATTGGGAAAGTCATGCCCGGTGAACTTTTGTATTGGGAAAGTCATGCCCGGTGAACTTTTGTATGGGAAAAGTCATGCCCGGTGAACTTTTGTATTGGGAAAGTCATGCCCGGTGAACTTTTGTATGGGAAAAGTCATGCCCGGTGAACTTTTGTATGGGAAAAGTCATGCCCGGTGATCTTTTGTACTGGGAAAGTCATGCCCGGTCAACTTTTGTATGGAAAAAGTCATGCCCGGTGAACTTTTGTATTGGGAAAGTCATGCCCGGTCAACTTTTGTATTAGGAAAGTCATGCCCGGTGATCTTTTGTACTGGGAAAGTCATGCCCGGTGAACTTTTGTATTGGGAAAGTCATGGCCGGTGAACTTTTGTATTGGGAAAGTCATGCCCGGTGAACTTTTGTATGGGATAAGTCATGCCCGGTGAACTTTTGTATTGTTAAAGTCATGCCCGGTGAACTTTTGTATTGGGAAAGTCATGCCCGGTGAACTTTTGTATTGGGAAAGTCAAGCCCGGTGATCTTTTGTACTGGGAAAGTCATGCCCGGTGAACTTTTGTATTGGGAAAGTCATGCCCGGTGAACTTTTGCATGGGAAAAGTCATGCCCGGTGAACTTTTGTATGGGAAAAGTCATGCCCGGTCAACTTTTGTATTGGGAAAGTTATGCCCGGTGAACTTTTGTACTGGGAAAGTCATGCCCGGTCAACTTTTGTACTGGGAAAGTCATGCCCGGTGATCTTTGGTACTGGGAAAGTCATGCCCGGTGATCTTTTGTACTGGGAAAGTCATGCCCGGTGAACTTTTGTATTGGGAAAGTCATGCCCGGTGAACTTTTGTATTGGGAAAGTCATGCCCGGTGAACTTTTGTATGGGAAAGTCATGCCCGGTGAACTTTTGTACTGGGAAAGTCATGCCCGGTGAACTTTTGTATTGAGAAAGTCATGCCCGCTGAACTTTTGTATTGGGAAAGTCATGCCCGGTGATCTTTCGTACTGGGAAAGTCATGCCCGGTGAACTTTTGTATTGGGAAAGTCATGCCCGGTGAACTTTTGCATGGGAAAAGTCATGCCCCGTGAACTTTTGTATGGGAAAAGTCATGGCCGGTGAACTTTTGTATTGGGAAAGTCATGCCCGGTGAACTTTTGTATTGGGAAAGTCATGCCCGGTCAACTTTTGTATTGGGAAAGTCATGCCCGGTGAACTTTTGTATTGGGAAAGCCATGCCCGGTGAACATTTGTACTGGGAAAGTCATGCCCGGTCAACTTTTGTATGGGAAAAGTCATGCCCGGTGAACTTTTGTATTGGGAAAGTCATGCCCGGTCAACTTTTGTATTGGGAAAGTCATGCCCGGTGATCTTTTGTACTGGGAAAGTCATGCCCGGTGAACTTTTGTACTGGGAAAGTCATGCCCGGTGAACTTTTGTATTGGGAAAGTCATGCCCGGTGAACTTTTGTATTGGGAAAGTCATGCCCGGTGAACTTTTGTATTGGGAAAGTCATGCCCGGTGAACTTTTGTATTGGGAAAGTCATGCCCGGTGATCTTTTGTACTGGGAAAGTCATGCCCGGTCTACTTTTGTATTGGGAAAGTCATGCCCGGTCAACTTTTGTATTGGGAAAGTCATGCCCGGTGAACTTTTGTATGGGAAAAGTCATGCCCGGTCAACTTTTGTATTGGGAAAGTCATTCCCGGTGAACTTTTGTATTGGAAAAGTCATGCCCGGTGAACTTTTGTATTGGGAAAGTCATGCCCGGTGAACTTTTGTATTGGGAAAGTCATGCCCGGTGAACATTTGTACTGGGAAAGTCATGCCCGGTGAACTTTTGTATTGGGAAAGTCATGCCCGGTGAACTTTTGTGTTGGGAAAGTCATGCCCGGTGAACTTTTGTATTGGGAAAGTCATGCCCGGTGAACTTTTGTATTGGGAAAGTCATGCCCGGTGAACTTTTGTATTGGGAAAGTCATGCCCGGTGAACTTTTGTACTGGGAAAGTCATGCCCGGTGAACTTTTGTATTGGGAAAGTCATGCCCGGTCAACTTTTGTATTGGGAAAGTCATGCCCGGTGAACTTTTGTATTGGGAAAGTCATGCCCGGTGAACTTTTGTATTGGGAAAGTCATGCCCGGTCAACGTTTGTATTGGGAAAGTCATGCCCGGTGATCTTTTGTACTGGGAAAGTCATGCCCGGTGAACTTTTGTACTGGGAAAGTCATGCCCGGTGAACTTTTGTATTGGGAAAGTCATGCCCGGTGATCTTTTGTACTGGGAAAGTCATGCCCGGTGAACTTTTGTATTGGGAAAGTCATGCCCGGTGAACTTTTGTATTGGGAAAGTCATGCCCGGTGAACTTTTGTACTTTGAAAGTCATGCCCGGTGATCTTTTGTACTGGGAAAGTCATGCCCGGTGAACTTTTGTACTGGGAAAGTCATGCCCGGTGAACTTTTGTATGGGAAAAGTCATGCCCGGTGAACTTTTGTATTGGGAAAGTCATGCCCGGTGAACTTTTGTATGGGAAAGTAATGCCCGGTGAACTTTTGTATTGGGAAAGTCATGCCCGCTGAACTTTTGTATTGGGAAAGTCATGCCCGGTGAACTTTTGTATTGGGAAAGTCATGCCCGGTGATCTTTTGTACTGGGAAAGTCATGCCCGGTGAACGTTTGTATTGGGAAAGTGATGCCCGGTGAACTTTTGTACTGGGAAAGTCATGCCCGGTGAACTTTTGTACTGGGAAAGTCATGCCCGGTGAACTTTTGTATTGGGAAAGTCATGCCCGGTGAACTTTTGTACTGGGAAAGTCATGCCCGGTGAACTTTTGTATTGGGAAAGTCATGCCCGGTGAACTTTTGTATTGGGAAAGTCATGCCCGTTGAACTTTTGTACTGGGAAAGTCATGCCCGGTGAACTTTTGTACTGGGAAAGTCATGCCCGGTCAACTTTTGTATTGGGAAAGTCATGCCCGGTGAACTTTTGTATTGGGAAAGTCATGCCCGGTGAACTTTTGTATTGGGAAAGTCATGCACGGTGAACTTTTGTATTGGGAAAGTCATGCCCGGTCAACTTTTGTATTGGGAAAGTCATGCCCGGTGAACTTTTGTATTGGGAAAGTCATGCCCGGTGAACTTTTGTATTGGGAAAGTCATGCCCGGTGAACTTTTGTATGGGAAAAGTCATGCCCGGTGAACTTTTGTATTGGGAAAGTCATGCCCGGTGAACTTTTGTATTGGGAAAGTCATGCCCGGTGATCTTTTGTACTGGGAAAGTCATGCCCGGTGAACTTTTGTATTGGGAAAGTCATGCCCGGTCAACTTTTGTATTGGGAAAGTCATGCCCGGTGATCTTTTGTACTGGGAAAGTCATGCCCGGTGAACTTTTGTATTGGGAAAGTCATGCCCGGCGAACTTTTGTATTGGGAAAGTCATGCCCGGTGAACTTTTGTATTGGGAAAGTCATGCCCGGTGAACTTTTGTATTGGGAAAGTCATGCCCGGTGAACTTTTGTATTGGGAAAGTCATGCCCGGTGAACTTTTGTATTGGGAAAATCATGCCCGGTGAACTTTTGTATTGGGAAAGTCATGCCCGGTGAACTTTTGTACTTTGAAAGTCATGCCCGGTGATCTTTTGTACTGGGAAAGTCATGCCCGGTGAACTTTTGTACTGGGAAAGTCATGCCCGGTGAACTTTTGTATTGGGAAAGTCATGCCCGGTGATCTTTTGTACTGGGAAAGTCATGCCCGGTGAACTTTTGTATTGGGAAAGTCATGCCCGGTGAACTTTTGTATTGGGAAAGTCATGCCCGGTGAACTTTTGTACTTTGAAAGTCATGCCCGGTGATCTTTTGTACTGGGAAAGTCATGCCCGGTGAACTTTTGTACTGGGAAAGTCATGCCCGGTGAACTTTTGTATGGGAAAAGTCATGCCCGGTGAACTTTTGTATTGGGAAAGTCATGCCCGGTGAACTTTTGTATGGGAAAGTAATGCCCGGTGAACTTTTGTATTGGGAAAGTCATGCCCGCTGAACTTTTGTATTGGGAAAGTCATGCCCGGTGAACTTTTGTATTGGGAAAGTCATGCCCGGTGATCTTTTGTACTGGGAAAGTCATGCCCGGTGAACGTTTGTATTGGGAAAGTGATGCCCGGTGAACTTTTGTACTGGGAAAGTCATGCCCGGTGAACTTTTGTACTGGGAAAGTCATGCCCGGTGAACTTTTGTATTGGGAAAGTCATGCCCGGTGAACTTTTGTACTGGGAAAGTCATGCCCGGTGAACTTTTGTATTGGGAAAGTCATGCCCGGTGAACTTTTGTATTGGGAAAGTCATGCCCGTTGAACTTTTGTACTGGGAAAGTCATGCCCGGTGAACTTTTGTACTGGGAAAGTCATGCCCGGTCAACTTTTGTATTGGGAAAGTCATGCCCGGTGAACTTTTGTATTGGGAAAGTCATGCCCGGTGAACTTTTGTATTGGGAAAGTCATGCACGGTGAACTTTTGTATTGGGAAAGTCATGCCCGGTCAACTTTTGTATTGGGAAAGTCATGCCCGGTGAACTTTTGTATTGGGAAAGTCATGCCCGGTGAACTTTTGTATTGGGAAAGTCATGCCCGGTGAACTTTTGTATGGGAAAAGTCATGCCCGGTGAACTTTTGTATTGGGAAAGTCATGCCCGGTGAACTTTTGTATTGGGAAAGTCATGCCCGGTGATCTTTTGTACTGGGAAAGTCATGCCCGGTGAACTTTTGTATTGGGAAAGTCATGCCCGGTCAACTTTTGTATTGGGAAAGTCATGCCCGGTGATCTTTTGTACTGGGAAAGTCATGCCCGGTGAACTTTTGTATTGGGAAAGTCATGCCCGGCGAACTTTTGTATTGGGAAAGTCATGCCCGGTGAACTTTTGTATTGGGAAAGTCATGCCCGGTGAACTTTTGTATTGGGAAAGTCATGCCCGGTGAACTTTTGTATTGGGAAAGTCATGCCCGGTGAACTTTTGTATTGGGAAAATCATGCCCGGTGAACTTTTGTATTGGGAAAGTCATGCCCGGTGAACTTTTGTACTTTGAAAGTCATGCCCGGTGATCTTTTGTACTGGGAAAGTCATGCCCGGTGAACTTTTGTACTGGGAAAGTCATGCCCGGTGAACTTTTGTATTGGGAAAGTCATGCCCGGTGATCTTTTGTACTGGGAAAGTCATGCCCGGTGAACTTTTGTATTGGGAAAGTCATGCCCGGTGAACTTTTGTACTGGGAAAGTCATGCCCGGTGAACTTTTGTACTGGGAAAGTCATGCCCGGTGAACTTTTGTATTGGGAAAGTCATGCCCGGTGAACTTTTGTACTGGGAAAGTCATGCCCGGTGAACTTTTGTATTGGGAAAGTCATGCCCGGTGAACTTTTGTATTGGGAAAGTCATGCCCGGTGAACTTTTGTACTGGGAAAGTCATGCCCGGTGAACTTTTGTACTGGGAAAGTCATGCCCGGTGAACTTTTGTATTGGGAAAGTCATGCCCGGTGAACTTTTGTATTGGGAAAGTCATGCCCGGTGAACTTTTGTATTGGGAAAGTCATGCCCGGTCAACTTTTGTATTGGGAAAGTCATGCCCGGTGAACTTTTGTATTGGGAAAGTCATGCCCGGTGAACTTTTGTATTGGGAAAGTCATGCCCGGTGAACTTTTGTATGGGAAAAGTCATGCCCGGTGAACTTTTGTATTGGGAAAGTCATGCCCGGTGAACTTTTGTATTGGGAAAGTCATGCCCGGTGATCTTTTGTACTGGGAAAGTCATGCCCGGTGAACTTTTGTATTGGGAAAGTCATGCCCGGTCAAATTTTGTATTGGGAAAGTCATGCCCGGTGATCTTTTGTACTGGGAAAGTCATGCCCGGTGAACTTTTGTATTGGGAAAGTCATGCCCGGCGAACTTTTGTATTGGGAAAGTCATGCCCGGTGAACTTTTGTATTGGGAAAGTCATGCCCGGTGAACTTTTGTATTGGGAAAGTCATGCCCGGTGAACTTTTGTATTGGGAAAGTCATGCCCGGTGAACTTTTGTATTGGGAAAGTCATGCCCGGGGAACTTTTGTACTGGGAAAATCATGCCCGGTCAACTTTTGTATTGGGAAAGTCATGCCCGGTGAACTTTTGTACTGGGAAAGTCATGCCCGGTGAACTTTTGTATGGGAAAAGTCATGCCCGGTGAACTTTTGTATTGGGAAAGTCATGCCCGGTGAACTTTTGTATTGGGAAAGTCATGCCCGGTGATCTTTTGTACTGGGAAAGTCATGCCCGGTGAACTTTTGTATTGGGAAAGTCATGCCCGGTGAACTTTTGTATTTGGAAAGTCATGCCCGGTGAACTTTTGTATTGGGAAAGTCATGCCCGGTGAACTTTTGTATTGGGAAAGTCATGCCCGGTGATCTTTTGTATTTGGAAAGTCATGCCCGGTGAACTTTTGTATTGGGAAAGTCATGCCCGGTGAACTTTTGTACTGGGAAAGTCATGCCCGGTGAAATTTGTATTGGGAAAGTCATGTCCGGTGAACTTTTGTACTGGGAAAGTCATGCCCGGTCAACTTTTGTACTGGGAAAGTTATGCCCGGTGAACTTTTGTACTGGGAAAGTCATGCCCGGTCAACTTTTGTATTGGGAAAGTCATGCCCGGTGAACTTTTGTATTGGGAAAGTCATGCCCGGTGAACTTTTGTACTGGGAAAGTCATGCCCGGTGAACTTTTGTATTGGGAAAGTCAACTTTTGTATTGGGAAAGTCATGCCCGGTGAACTTTTGTACTGGGAAAGTCATGCCCGGTGAACTTTTGTATGGGAAAAGTCATGCCCGGTGAACTTTTGTATTGGGAAAGTCATGCCCGGTGAACTTTTGTATTGGGAAAGTCATGCCCGGTGATCTTTTGTACTGGGAAAGTCATGCCCGGTGAACTTTTGTATTGGGAAAGTCATGCCCGGTGAACTTTTGTATTTGGAAAGTCATGCCCGGTGAACTTTTGTATTGGGAAAGTCATGCCCGGTGAACTTTTGTATTGGGAAAGTCATGCCCGGTGATCTTTTGTATTTGGAAAGTCATGCCCGGTGAACTTTTGTATTGGGAAAGTCATGCCCGGTGAACTTTTGTATTGGGAAAGTCATGCCCGGTGAACTTTTGTACTGGGAAAGTCATGCCCGGTAAACTTTTGTATTGGGAAAGTCATGCCCGGTGAAATTTGTATTGGGAAAGTCATGTCCGGTGAACTTTTGTACTGGGAAAGTCATGCCCGGTGATCTTTTGTACTGGGAAAGTCATGCCCTGTGAACTTTTGTACTGGGAAAGTCATGCCCGGTGAACTTTTGTATGGGAAAAGTCATGCCCGGTGAACTTTTGTATTGGGAAAGTCATGCCCGGTGAACTTTTGTATGGGAAAGTCATGCCCGGTGAACTTTTGTATTGGGAAAGTCATGCCCGGTGAACTTTTGTATCGGGAAAGTCATGCCCGGTGAACTTTTGTATTGGGAAAGTCATGCCCGGTGATCTTTTGTACTGGGAAAGTCATGCCCGGTGAACTTTTGTATTGGGAAAGTCATGCCCGGTGATCTTTTGTACTGGGAAAGTCATGCCCGGTGAACTTTTGTATTGGGAAAGTCATGCCCGGTCAAATTTTGTATTGGGAAAGTCATGCCCGGTGATCTTTTGTACTGGGAAAGTCATGCCCGGTGAACTTTTGTATTGGGAAAGTCATGCCCGGCGAACTTTTGTATTGGGAAAGTCATGCCCGGTGAACTTTTGTATTGGGAAAGTCATGCCCGGTGAACTTTTGTATTGGGAAAGTCATGCCCGGTGAACTTTTGTATTGGGAAAGTCATGCCCGGTGAACTTTTGTATTGGGAAAGTCATGCCCGGGGAACTTTTGTACTGGGAAAATCATGCCCGGTCAACTTTTGTATTGGGAAAGTCATGCCCGGTGAACTTTTGTACTGGGAAAGTCATGCCCGGTGAACTTTTGTATGGGAAAAGTCAGGCCCGGTGAACTTTTGTATTGGGAAAGTCATGCCCGGTGAACTTTTGTATTGGGAAAGTCATGCCCGGTGATCTTTTGTACTGGGAAAGTCATGCCCGGTGAACTTTTGTATTGGGAAAGTCATGCCCGGTGAACTTTTGTATTTGGAAAGTCATGCCCGGTGAACTTTTGTATTGGGAAAGTCATGCCCGGTGAACTTTTGTATTGGGAAAGTCATGCCCGGTGATCTTTTGTATTTGGAAAGTCATGCCCGGTGAACTTTTGTATTGGGAAAGTCATGCCCGGTGAACTTTTGTACTGGGAAAGTCATGCCCGGTGAACTTTTGTACTGGGAAAGTCATGCCCGGTCAACTTTTGTATTGGGAAAGTCATGCCCGGTGAACTTTTGTATTGGGAAAGTCATGCCCGGTGAACTTTTGTACTGGGAAAGTCATGCCCGGTGAACTTTTGTATTGGGAAAGTCAACTTTTGTATTGGGAAAGTCATGCCCGGTGAACTTTTGTACTGGGAAAGTCATGCCCGGTGAACTTTTGTATGGGAAAAGTCATGCCCGGTGAACTTTTGTATTGGGAAAGTCATGCCCGGTGAACTTTTGTATTGGGAAATTCATGCCCGGTGATCTTTTGTACTGGGAAAGTCATGCCCGGTGAACTTTTGTATTGGGAAAGTCATGCCCGGTGAACTTTTGTATTGGGAAAGTCATGCCCGGTGAACTTTTGTATTGGGAAAGTCATGCCCGGTGAACTTTTGTATTGGGAAAGTCATGCCCGGTCAACTCTTGTATTGGGAAAGTCATGCCCGGTCAACTTTTGTATTGGGAAAGTCATGCCCGGTGAACTTTTGTATTGGGAAAGTCATGCCCGGTGAACTTTTGTATGGGAAAAGTCATGCCCGGTGAACTTTTGTATGGGAAAAGTCATGCCCGGTGAACTTTTGTATTGGGAAAGTCATGCCCGGTGATCTTTTGTACTGGGAAAGTCATGCCCGGTGATCTTTTGTACTGGGAAAGTCATGCCCGGTGAACTTTTGTATTGGGAAAGTCATGCCCAGTGATCTTTTGTACTGGGAAAGTCATGCCCGGTGAACTTTTGTATTGGGAAAGTCATGCCCGGCGAACTTTTGTATTGGGAAAGTCATGCCCGGTGAACTTTTGTATTGGGAAAGTCATGCCCGGTGAACTTTTGTATTGGGAAAGTCATGCCCGGTGAACTTTTGTATTGGGAAAGTCATGCCCGGTGAACTTTTGTATTGGAAAAGTCATGCCCGGTGAACTTTTGTATTGGAAAAGTCATGCCCGGTCAACTTTTGTATTGGGAAAGTCATGCCCGGTGATCTTTTGTATTGGGACAGTCAACTTTTGTATTGGGAAAGTCATGCCCGGTCAACTTTTGTACTGGGAAAGTCATGCCCGGTGAACTTTTGTACTGGGAAAGTCATGCCCGGTCAACTTTTGTATTGGGAAAGTCATGCCCGGTGAACTTTTGTATTGGGAAAGTCATGCCCGGTGAACTTTTGTATTGGGAAAGTCATGCCCGGTGATCTTTTGTACTGGGAAAGTCATGCCCGGTCAACTTTTGTATTGGGAAAGTCATGCCCGGTGATCTTTTGTATTGGGAAAGTCAACTTTTGTATTGGGAAAGTCATGCCCGGTCAACTTTTGTACTGGGAAAGTCATGCCCGGTGAACTTTTGTACTGGGAAAGTCATGCCCGGTCAACTTTTGTATTGGGAAAGTCATGCCCGGTGAACTTTTGTATTGGGAAAGTCATGCCCGGTGAACTTTTGTACTGGGAAAGTCATGCCAGGTGAACTTTTATATTGGGAAAGTCAACTTTTGTATTGGGAAAGTCATGCCCGGTGAACTTTTGTATTGGGAAAGTCATGCCCGGTGAACTTTTGTACTGGGAAAGTCATGCCCGGTGAACTTTTGTATTGGGAAAGTCATGCCCGGTGAAATTTGTATTGGGAAAGTCATGTCCGGTGAACTTTTGTACTGGGAAAGTCATGCCCGGTCAACTTTTGTACTGGGAAAGTCATGCCCGGTGAACTTTTGTACTGGGAAAGTCATGCCCGGTCAACTTTTGTATTGGGAAAGTCATGCCCGGTGAACTTTTGTATTGGGAAAGTCATGCCCGGTGAACTTTTGTACTGGGAAAGTCATGCCCGGTGAACTTTTGTATGGGAAAAGTCATGCCCGGTGAACTTTTGTACTGGGAAAGTCATGCCCGGTGAACTTTTGTACTGGGAAAGTCATGCCCGGTCAACTTTTGTATTGGGAAAGTCATGCCCGGTCAACTTTTGTATTGGGAAAGTCATGCGCGGTGAACTTTTGTATTGGGAAAGTCATGCCCGGTGAACTTTTGTATGGGAAAAGTCATGCCCGGTGAACTTTTGTATGGGAAAAGTCATGCCCGGTGAACTTTTGTATTGGGAAAGTCATGCCCGGTGATCTTTTGTACTGGGAAAGTCATGCCCGGTGATCTTTTGTACTGGGAAAGTCATGCCCGGTGAACTTTTGTATTGGGAAAGTCATGCCCGGTGATCTTTTGTACTGGGAAAGTCATGCCCGGTGAACTTTTGTATTGGGAAAGTCATGCCCGGTCAACTTTTGTATTGGGAAAGTCATGCCCTGTGAACTTTTGTACTGGGAAAGTCATGCCCGGTGAACTTTTGTATTGGGAAAGTCATGTCCGGTGAACTTTTGTATTGGGAAAGTCATGCCCGGTGAACTTTTGTATTGGGAAAGTCATGCCCGGTGAACTTTTGTATTGGAAAAGTCATGCCCGGTCAACTTTTGTATTGGGAAAGTCATGCCCGGTGATCTTTTGTATTGGGAAAGTCAACTTTTGTATTGGGAAAGTCATGCCCGGTCAACTTTTGTATTGGGAAAGTCATGCCCTGTGAACTTTTGTACTGGGAAAGTCATGCCCGGTGAACTTTTGTATTGGGAAAGTCAACTTTTGTATTGGGAAAGTCATGCCCGGTGAACTTTTGTACTGGGAAAGTCATGCCCGGTGAACTTTTGTATGGGAAAAGTCATGCCCGGTGAACTTTTGTATTGGGAAAGTCATGCCCGGTGAACTTTTGTATTGGGAAAGTCATGCCCGGTGATCTTTTGTATTGGGAAAGTCAACTTTTGTATTGGGAAAGTCATGCCCGGTCAACTTTTGTACTGGGAAAGTCATGCCCGGTGAACTTTTGTACTGGGAAAGTCATGCCCGGTCAACTTTTGTATTGGGAAAGTCATGCCCGGTGAACTTTTGTATTGGGAAAGTCATGCCCGGTGAACTTTTGTAATGGGAAAGTCATGCCCGGTGAACTTTTGTATTGGGAAAGTCAACTTTTGTATTGGGAAAGTCATGCCCGGTGAACTTTTGTACTGGGAAAGTCATGCCCGGTGAACTTTTGTATGGGAAAATTCATGCCCGGTGAACTTTTGTATTGGGAAAGTCATGCCCGGTGAACTTTTGTATTGGGAAAGTCATGCCCGGTGATCTTTTGAACTGGGAAAGTCATGCCCGGTGAACTTTTGTATTGGGAAAGTCATGCCCGGTGAACTTTTGTATTTGGAAAGTCATGCCCGGTGAACTTTTGTATTGGGAAAGTCATGCCCGGTGAACTTTTGTATTGGGAAAGTCATGCCCGGTGATCTTTTGTATTTGGAAAGTCATGCCCGGTGAACTTTTGTATTGGGAAAGTCATGCCCGGTGAACTTTTGTACTGGGAAAGTCATGCCCGGTGAACTTTTGTATTGGGAAAGTCATGCCCGGTGAACTTTTGTATTGGGAAAGTCATGCCCGGTGAACTTTTGTACTGGGAAAGTCATGCCCGGTGAACTTTTGTATTGGGAAAGTCATGCCCGGTGAACTTTTGTATTGGGAAAGTCATGCATGGTGAACTTTTGTATTGGGAAAGTCATGCCCGGTGAACTTTTGTATGGGAAAAGTCATGTCCGGTGATCTTTTGTACTGGGAAAGTCATGCCCGGTCAACTTTTGTATGGGAAAAGTCATGCCCGGTGAACTTTTGTATTGGGACAGTCATGCCCGGTGATCTTTTGTACTGGGAAAGTCATGCCCGGTGAACTTTTGTATTGGGAAAGTCATGCACGGTCAACTTTTGTATTGGGAAAATCATGCCCGGTGAACTTTTGTATTGGGAAAGTCATGCCCGGTGAACTTTTGTATTGGGAAAGTTATGCCCGGTGAACTTTTGTACTGGGAAAGTCATGCCCGGTGAACTTTTGTATTGGGAAAGTCATGCCCGGTGAACTTTTGTATTGTTAAAGTCATGCCCGGTGAACTTTTGTATTGGGAAAGTCATGCCCGGTGAACTTTTGTATTGGGAAAGTCATGCCCGGTGAACTTTTGTACTGGGAAAGTCATGCCCGGTGAACTTTTGTACTGGGAAAGTCATGCCCGGTGAACTTTTGTACTGGGAAAGTCATGCCCGGTGAACTTTTGTACTGGGAAAGTCATGCCCGGTGAACTTTTGTATTGGGAAAGTCATGCCCGGTGAACTTTTGTATTGGGAAAGTCATGCCCGGTGAACTTTTGTATTGGGAAAGTCATGCCCGGTGAACTTTTGTACTGGGAAAGTCATGCCCGGTGAACTTTTGTATTGGGAAAGTCATGCCCGGTGAACTTTTGTACTGGGAAAGTCATGCCCGGTGAACTTTTGTACTGTGAAACTCATGCCCGGTCAAATTTTGTATTGGGAAAGTCATGCCCGGTGATCTTTTGTATTGGGAAAGTCATGCCCGGTGAACTTTTGTACTGGGAAAGTCATGCCCGGTGATCTTTTGTACTGGGAAAGTCATGCCCGGTGAACTTTTGTATTGGGAAAGTCATGCCCGGTGAACTTTTGTATTGGGAAAGTCATGCCCGGTCAACTTTTGTATTGGGAAAGTCATGCCCGGTGAACTTTTGTATTGGGAAAGTCATGCCCGTTCAACTTTTGTATTGGGAAAGTCATGCCCGGTGATCTTTTGTACTGGGAAAGTCATGCCCGGTGAACTTTTGTATTGGGAAAGTCATGCCCGGTGAACTTTTGTATGGGAAAAGTCATGCCCGGTGAACTTTTGTATGGGAAAAGTCATGCCCGGTGAACTTTTGTATGGGAAAAGTCATGCCCGGTCAACTTTTGTATTGGGAAAGTCATGCCCGGTGATCATTTGTATTGGGAAAGTCATGCCCGGTGAACTTTTGTATTGGGAAAGTCATGCCCGGTCAACTTTTGTATTGGGAAAGTCATGCCCGGTGAACTTTTGTATTGGGAAAGTCATGCCCGGTGAACTTTTGTATTGGGAAAGTCATGCCCGGTGAACTTTTGTATTGGGAAAGTCATGCCCGGTGATCTTTTGTACTGGGAAAGTCATGCCCGGTGAACTTTTGTATTGGGAAAGTCATGCCCGGTGAACTTTTGTATTGGGAAAGTCATGCCCGGTGATCTTTTGTACTGGGAAAGTCATGCCCGGTGAACTTTTGTACTGGGAAAGTCATGCCCGGTGAACTTTTGTATGGGAAAAGTCATGCCCGGTGAACTTTTGTATTGGGAAAGTCATGCCCGGTGATCTTTTGTACTGGGAAAGTCATGCCCGGTGAACTTTTGTACTGGGAAAGTCATGCCCGGTGAACTTTTGTATTGGGAAAGTCATGCCCGGTGAACTTTTGTATTGGGAAAGTCATGCCCGGTGAACTTTTGTATTGGGAAAGTCATGCCCGGTGATCTTTTGTACTGGGAAAGTAATGCCCGGTCAACTTTTGTATTGGGAAAGTCATGCCCGGTGAACTTTTGTATGGGAAAAGTCATGCCCGGTGAACTTTTGTATGGGAAAAGTCATGCCCGGTGAACTTTTGTATGGGAAAAGTCATGCCCGGTGATCTTTTGTATGGGAAAAGTCATGCCCGGTGAACTTTTGTATGGGAAAAGTCATGCCCGGTGAACTTTTGTATTGGGAAAGTCATGCCCGGTGAACTTTTGTATTGGGAAAGTCATGCCCGGTGTATTAGGAAAGTCATGCCCGGTGAACTTTTGTATTGGGAAAGTCATGCCCGGCCAACTTTTGTATTGGGAAAGTCATGCCCGGTGAACTTTTGTATGGGAAAAGTCATGCCCGGTGAACTTTTGTATTGGGAAAGTCATGCCCGGTGATCTTTTGTACTGGGAAAGTCATGCCCGGTGAACTTTTGTATTGGGAAAGTCATGCCCGGTGAACTTTTGTATTGGGAAAGTCATGCCCGGTCAACTTTTGTATTGGGAAAGTCATGCCCGGTGAACTTTTGTATTGGGAAAGTCATGCCCGGTGAACTTTTGTATTGGGAAAGTCATGCCCGGTCAACTTTTGTATTGGGAAAGTCATGCCCGGTGAACTTTTGTATTGGGAAAGTCATGCCCGGTGAACTTTTGTATTGAGAAAGTCATGCCCGGTGAACTTTTGTATGGGAAAAGTCATGCCCGGTGAACTTTTCTATGGGAAAAGTCATGCCCGGTGAACTTTTGTATTGGGAAAGTCATGCCCGGTCAACTTTTGTATTGGGAAAGTCATGCCCGGTCAATTTTTGTATGGGAAAAGTCATGCCCGGTGAACTTTTGTATGGGAAAAGTCATGCCCGGTCAACTTTTGTATTGGGAAAGTCATGCCCGGTGATCTTTTGTACTGGGAAAGTCATGCCCGGTGAACTTTTGTATGGGAAAAGTCATGCCCGGTGAACTTTTGTATGGGAAAAGTCATGCCCGGTGATCTTTTGTATGGGAAAAGTCATGCCCGGTGAACTTTTGTATTGGGAAAGTCATGCCCGGTGAACTTTTGTATTGGGAAAGTCATGCCCGGTGATCTTTTGTATTGGGAAAGTCATGCCCGGTGAACTTTTGTATTGGGAAAGTCATGCCCGGTCAACTTTTGTATTGGGAAAGTCATGCCCGGTGAACTTTTGTATGGGAAAAGTCATTCCCGGTGAACTTTTGTATTGGGAAAGTCATGCCCGGTGATCTTTTGTACTGGGAAAGTCATGCCCGGTAAAATTTTGTATGGGAAAAGTCATGCCCGGTGAACTTTTGTATTGGGAAAGTCATGCCCGGTGAACTTTTGTATTAGGAAAGTCATGCCCGGTGAACTTTTGTACTGGGAAAGTCATGCCCGGTGATCTTTTGTATTGGGAAAGTCATGCCCGGTGAACTTTTGTATTGGGAAAGTCATGCCCGGTGAACTTTTGTATGGGAAAAGTCATGCCCGGTGAACTTTTGTATTGGGAAAGTCATGCGCGGTGAACTTTTGTATTGGGAAAGTCATGCCCGGTGAACTTTTGTATTGGGAAAGTCATACCCGGTGAACTTTTGTATTGGGAAAGTCATGCCCGGTGAACTTTTGTATTGGGAAAGTCATGCCCGGTGAACTTTTGTACTGGGAAAGTCATACCCGGTGAACTTTTGTATTGGGAAAGTCATGCCCGGTGATCTTTTGTACTGGGAAAGTCATGCCCGGTCAAATTTTGTATGGGAAAAGTCATGCCCGGTGAACTTTTGTATGGGAAAAGTCATGCCCGGTGAACTTTTGTATGGGAAAAGTCATGCCCGGTGATCTTTTGTATGGGAAAAGTCATGCCCGGTGAACTTTTGTATGGGAAAAGTCATGCCCGGTGAACTTTTGTATTGGGAAAGTCATGCCCGGTGAACTTTTGTATTGGGAAAGTCATGCCCGGTGTATTAGGAAAGTCATGCCCGGTGAACTTTTGTATTGGGAAAGTCATGCCCGGTGAACTTTTGTATTGGGAAAGTCATGCCCGGTGAACTTTTGTATGGGAAAAGTCATGCCCGGTGAACTTTTGTATTGGGAAAGTCATGCCCGGTGATCTTTTGTACTGGGAAAGTCATGCCCGGTGAACTTTTGTATTGGGAAAGTCATGCCCGGTGAACTTTTGTATTGGGAAAGTCATGCCCGGTCAACTTTTGTATTGGGAAAGTCATGCCCGGTGAACTTTTGTATTGGGAAAGTCATGCCCGGTGAACTTTTGTATTGGGAAAGTCATGCCCGGTCAACTTTTGTATTGGGAAAGTCATGCCCGGTGAACTTTTGTATTGGGAAAGTCATGCCCGGTGAACTTTTGTATTGAGAAAGTCATGCCCGGTGAACTTTTGTATGGGAAAAGTCATGCCCGGTGAACTTTTCTATGGGAAAAGTCATGCCCGGTGAACTTTTGTATTGGGAAAGTCATGCCCGGTCAACTTTTGTATTGGGAAAGTCATGCCCGGTCAATTTTTGTATGGGAAAAGTCATGCCCGGTGAACTTTTGTATGGGAAAAGTCATGCCCGGTCAACTTTTGTATTGGGAAAGTCATGCCCGGTGATCTTTTGTACTGGGAAAGTCATGCCCGGTGAACTTTTGTATGGGAAAAGTCATGCCCGGTGAACTTTTGTATGGGAAAAGTCATGCCCGGTGATCTTTTGTATGGGAAAAGTCATGCCCGGTGAACTTTTGTATTGGGAAAGTCATGCCCGGTGAACTTTTGTATTGGGAAAGTCATGCCCTGTGAACTTTTGTATTGGGAAAGTCATGCCCGGTGAACTTTTGGGAAAGTCATGCCCGGTCAACTTTTGTATTGGGAAAGTCATGCCCGGTGAACTTTTGTATGGGAAAAGTCATGCCCGGTGAACTTTTGTATTGGGAAAGTCATGCCCGGTGAACTTTTCTATTGGGAAAGTCATGCCCGGTGAACTTTTGTATTGGGAAAGTCATACCCGGTGAACTTTTGTATTGGGAAAGTCATGCCCGGTGAACTTTTGTATTGGGAAAGTCATGCCCGGTGAACTTTTGTACTGGAAAAGTCATACCCGGTGAACTTTTGAATTGGGAAAGTCATGCCCGGTGATCTTTTGTACTGGGAAAGTCATGCCCGGTGAACTTTTGTATTGGGAAAGTCATGCCCGGTGATCTTTTGTATTGGGAAAGTCATGCCCGGTCAACTTTTGTATGGGAAAAGTCATGCCCGGTGAACTTTTGTATTGGGAAAGTCATGCCCGGTCAACTTTTATATTGGGAAAGTCATGCCCGGTCAACTTTTGTATGGGAAAAGTCATGCCCGGTGAACTTTTGTATTGGGAAAGTCATGCCCGGTGATCTTTTGTACTGGGAAAGTCATGCCCGGTGAACTTTTGTATTGGGAAAGTCATACCCGGTGAACTTTTGTATTGGGAAA
Source organism: Musca autumnalis (assembly GCF_047663935.1). NCBI lineage: Eukaryota > Metazoa > Arthropoda > Insecta > Diptera > Muscidae > Musca > Musca autumnalis. The sequence goes on from NW_027411688.1 coordinate 157,773, forward strand.
GTCATGCCCGGTGAACTTTTGTATTGGGAAAGTCATGCCCGGTGAACTTTTGTACTGGAAAAGTCATACCCGGTGAACTTTTGAATTGGGAAAGTCATGCCCGGTGATCTTTTGTACTGGGAAAGTCATGCCCGGTGAACTTTTGTATTGGGAAAGTCATGCCCGGTGATCTTTTGTATTGGGAAAGTCATGCCCGGTCAACTTTTGTATGGGAAAAGTCATGCCCGGTGAACTTTTGTATTGGGAAAGTCATGCCCGGTCAACTTTTATATTGGGAAAGTCATGCCCGGTCAACTTTTGTATGGGAAAAGTCATGCCCGGTGAACTTTTGTATTGGGAAAGTCATGCCCGGTGATCTTTTGTACTGGGAAAGTCATGCCCGGTGAACTTTTGTACTGGGAAAGTCATGCCCGGTGAACTTTTGTATTGGGAAAGTCATGCCCGGAGAACTTTTGTATTGGGAAAGTCATGCCCGGTCAACTTTTGTATTGGGAAAGTCATGCCCGGTGAACTTTTGTACTGGGAAAGTCATGCCCGGTGAACTTTTGTATTGGGAAAGTCATGTCCGGTGAACTTTTGTATTGGGAAAGTCATGCCCGGTGAACTTTTGTATTGGGAAAGTTATGCCCGGTGAACTTTTGTATTGGGTGAACTTTTGTATTGGGAAAGCCATGCCCGGTGAACTTTTGTATGGGAAAAGTCATGCCCTTGTACTGGGAAAGTCATGCCCGGTGAACTTTTGTATTGGGAAAGTCATGCCCGGTGAACTTTTGTATTGGGAAAGTCATGCCCGGTGAACTTTTGTACTGGGAAAGTCATGCCCGGTGAACTTTTGTATTGGGAAAGTCATGCCCGGTGAACTTTTGTACTGGGAAAGTCATGCCCGGTCAACTTTTGTATTGGAAAAGTCATGCCCGGTGATCTTTTGTACTGGGAAAGTCATGCCCGGTGAACTTTTGTATGGGAAAAGTCATGCCCGGTGAACTTTTGTATGGGAAAAGTCATGCCCGGTGAACTTTTGTATGGGAAAAGTCATGCCCGGTGATCTTTTGTATGGGAAAAGTCATGCCCGGTGAACTTTTGTATGGGAAAAGTCATGCCCGGTGAGCTTTTGTATTGGGAAAGTCATGCCCGGTGAACTTTTGTATTGGGAAAGTCATGCCCGGTCAACTTTTGTATTGGGAAAGTCATGCCCGGTCAACTTTTGTATTGGGAAAGTCATGCCCGGTGAACTTTTGTATGGGAAAAGTCATGCCCGGTGAGCTTTTGTATTGGGAAAGTCATGCCCGGTGAACTTTTGTATTGGGAAAGTCATGCCCGGTCAACTTTTGTATTGGGAAAGTCATGCCCGGTGAACTTTTGTATGGGAAAAGTCATGCCCGGTGAACTTTTGTATTGGGAAAGTCATGCCCGGTGAACTTTTGTATGGGAAAAGTCATGCCCGGTGAACTTTTGTATGGGAAAAGTTATGCCCGGTGAACTTTTGTATTGGGAAAGTCATGCCCGGTGAACTTTTGTATTGGGAAAGTCATGCCCGGTCAACTTTTGTACTGGGAAAGTCATGCCCGGTGAACTTTTGTATTGGGAAAGTCATGCCCGGTGAACTTTTGTATTGGGAAAGTCATGCCCGGTGAACTTTTGTATGGGAAAAGTCATGCCCGGTGAACTTTTGTATGGGAAAAGTCATGCCCGGTGAACTTTTGTATGGGAAAAGTCATGCCCGGTGATCTTTTGTATGGGAAAAGTCATGCCCGGTGAACTTTTGTATGGGAAAAGTCATGCCCGGTGAGCTTTTGTATTGGGAAAGTCATGCCCGGTGAACTTTTGTATTGGGAAAGTCATGCCCGGTCAACTTTTGTATTGGGAAAGTCATGCCCGGTCAACTTTTGTATTGGGAAAGTCATGCCCGGTGAACTTTTGTATGGGAAAGTCATGCCCGGTCAACTTTTGTACTGGGAAAGTCATGCCCGGTGAACTTTTGTATTGGGAAAGTCATGCCCGGTGATCTTTTGTACTGGGAAAGTCATGCCCGGTGAACTTTTGTACTGGGAAAGTCATGCCCGGTGAACTTTTGTACTGGGAAAGTCATGCCCGGTGAACTTTTGTATTGGGAAAGTCATGCCCGGTGAACTTTTGTATTGGGAAAGTCATGCCCGGTGAACTTTTGTATTGGGAAAGTCATGCCCGGTAAACTTTTGTATTGGGAAAGTCATGCCCGGTGAACTTTTGTATTGGGAAAGTCATGCCCGGTGAACTTTTGTATTGGGAAAGTCATGCCCGGTGAACTTTTGTATTGGGAAAGTCATGCCCGGTGAACTTTTGTACTGGGAAAGTCATGCCCGGTGAACTTTTGTATTGGGAAAGTCATGCCCGGTGAACTTTTGTATTGGGAAAGTCATGCCCGGTGAACTTTTGTATTGGGAAAGTCATGCCCGGTGAACTTTTGTATTGGGAAAGTCATGCCCGGTGAACTTTTGTACTGGGAAAGTCATGCCCGGTGAACTTTTGTACTGGGAAAGTCATGCCCGGTGAACTTTTGTACTGGGCAAGTCATGCCCGGTCAACTTTTGTATTGGGAAAGTCATGCCCGGTCAACTTTTGTATTGGGAAAGTCATGCCCGGCGAACTTTTGTATTGGGAAAGTCATGCCCGGTGAACTTTTGTATTGAGAAAGTCATGCCCGGTGAACTTTTGTATGGGAAAAGTCATGCCCTTGTACTGGGAAAGTCATGCCCGGTGAACTTTTGTATTGGGAAAGTCATGCCCGGTGAACTTTTGTATTGGGAAAGTCATGCCCGGTGAACTTTTGTACTGGGAAAGTCATGCCCGGTGAACTTTTGCATTGGGAAAGTCATGCCCGGTGAACTTTTGTATGGGAAAGTCATGCCCGGTGAACTTTTGTACTGGGAAATTCATGCCCTGTGAACTTTTGTGCTGGGAAAGTCATGCCCGGTGAACTTTTGTATTGGGAAAGTCATGCCCGGTGAACTTTTGTATTGGGAAAGTCATGCCCGGTGAACTTTTGTATGGGAAAAGTCATGCCCGGTGAACTTTTGTATTGGGAAAGTCATGCCCGGTGAACTTTTGTATGGGAAAAGTCATGCCCGGTGATCTTTTGTATGGGAAAAGTCATGCCCGGTGAACTTTTGTATGGGAAAAGTCATGCCCGGTGAACTTTTGTATTGGGAAAGTCATGCCCGGTGAACTTTTGTATTGGGAAAGTCATGCCCGGTGTATTAGGAAAGTCATGCCCGGTGAACTTTTGTATTGGGAAAGTCATGCCCGGTGAACTTTTGTATTGGGAAAGTCATGCCCGGTGAACTTTTGTATGGGAAAAGTCATGCCCGGTGAACTTTTGTATTGGGAAAGTCATGCCCGGTGATCTTTTGTACTGGGAAAGTCATGCCCGGTGAACTTTTGTATTGGGAAAGTCATGCCCGGTGAACTTTTGTATTGGGAAAGTCATGCCCGGTCAACTTTTGTATTGGGAAAGTCATGCCCGGTGAACTTTTGTATTGGGAAAGTCATGCCCGGTGAACTTTTGTATTGGGAAAGTCATGCCCGGTCAACTTTTGTATTGGGAAAGTCATGCCCGGTGAACTTTTGTATTGGGAAAGTCATGCCCGGTGAACTTTTGTATTGAGAAAGTCATGCCCGGTGAACTTTTGTATGGGAAAAGTCATGCCCGGTGAACTTTTCTATGGGAAAAGTCATGCCCGGTGAACTTTTGTATTGGGAAAGTCATGCCCGGTCAACTTTTGTATTGGGAAAGTCATGCCCGGTCAATTTTTGTATGGGAAAAGTCATGCCCGGTGAACTTTTGTATGGGAAAAGTCATGCCCGGTCAACTTTTGTATTGGGAAAGTCATGCCCGGTGATCTTTTGTACTGGGAAAGTCATGCCCGGTGAACTTTTGTATGGGAAAAGTCATGCCCGGTGAACTTTTGTATGGGAAAAGTCATGCCCGGTGATCTTTTGTATGGGAAAAGTCATGCCCGGTGAACTTTTGTATTGGGAAAGTCATGCCCGGTGAACTTTTGTATTGGGAAAGTCATGCCCTGTGAACTTTTGTATTGGGAAAGTCATGCCCGGTGAACTTTTGGGAAAGTCATGCCCGGTCAACTTTTGTATTGGGAAAGTCATGCCCGGTGAACTTTTGTATGGGAAAAGTCATGCCCGGTGAACTTTTGTATTGGGAAAGTCATGCCCGGTGAACTTTTCTATTGGGAAAGTCATGCCCGGTGAACTTTTGTATTGGGAAAGTCATACCCGGTGAACTTTTGTATTGGGAAAGTCATGCCCGGTGAACTTTTGTATTGGGAAAGTCATGCCCGGTGAACTTTTGTACTGGAAAAGTCATACCCGGTGAACTTTTGAATTGGGAAAGTCATGCCCGGTGATCTTTTGTACTGGGAAAGTCATGCCCGGTGAACTTTTGTATTGGGAAAGTCATGCCCGGTGATCTTTTGTATTGGGAAAGTCATGCCCGGTCAACTTTTGTATGGGAAAAGTCATGCCCGGTGAACTTTTGTATTGGGAAAGTCATGCCCGGTCAACTTTTATATTGGGAAAGTCATGCCCGGTCAACTTTTGTATGGGAAAAGTCATGCCCGGTGAACTTTTGTATTGGGAAAGTCATGCCCGGTGATCTTTTGTACTGGGAAAGTCATGCCCGGTGAACTTTTGTATTGGGAAAGTCATACCCGGTGAACTTTTGTATTGGGAAAGTCATGCCCGGTGAACTTTTGTATTGGGAAAGTCATGCCCGGTGAACTTTTGTACTGGAAAAGTCATACCCGGTGAACTTTTGAATTGGGAAAGTCATGCCCGGTGATCTTTTGTACTGGGAAAGTCATGCCCGGTGAACTTTTGTATTGGGAAAGTCATGCCCGGTGATCTTTTGTATTGGGAAAGTCATGCCCGGTCAACTTTTGTATGGGAAAAGTCATGCCCGGTGAACTTTTGTATTGGGAAAGTCATGCCCGGTCAACTTTTATATTGGGAAAGTCATGCCCGGTCAACTTTTGTATGGGAAAAGTCATGCCCGGTGAACTTTTGTATTGGGAAAGTCATGCCCGGTGATCTTTTGTACTGGGAAAGTCATGCCCGGTGAACTTTTGTACTGGGAAAGTCATGCCCGGTGAACTTTTGTATTGGGAAAGTCATGCCCGGAGAACTTTTGTATTGGGAAAGTCATGCCCGGTCAACTTTTGTATTGGGAAAGTCATGCCCGGTGAACTTTTGTACTGGGAAAGTCATGCCCGGTGAACTTTTGTATTGGGAAAGTCATGTCCGGTGAACTTTTGTATTGGGAAAGTCATGCCCGGTGAACTTTTGTATTGGGAAAGTTATGCCCGGTGAACTTTTGTATTGGGTGAACTTTTGTATTGGGAAAGCCATGCCCGGTGAACTTTTGTATGGGAAAAGTCATGCCCTTGTACTGGGAAAGTCATGCCCGGTGAACTTTTGTATTGGGAAAGTCATGCCCGGTGAACTTTTGTATTGGGAAAGTCATGCCCGGTGAACTTTTGTACTGGGAAAGTCATGCCCGGTGAACTTTTGTATTGGGAAAGTCATGCCCGGTGAACTTTTGTACTGGGAAAGTCATGCCCGGTCAACTTTTGTATTGGAAAAGTCATGCCCGGTGATCTTTTGTACTGGGAAAGTCATGCCCGGTGAACTTTTGTATGGGAAAAGTCATGCCCGGTGAACTTTTGTATGGGAAAAGTCATGCCCGGTGAACTTTTGTATGGGAAAAGTCATGCCCGGTGATCTTTTGTATGGGAAAAGTCATGCCCGGTGAACTTTTGTATGGGAAAAGTCATGCCCGGTGAGCTTTTGTATTGGGAAAGTCATGCCCGGTGAACTTTTGTATTGGGAAAGTCATGCCCGGTCAACTTTTGTATTGGGAAAGTCATGCCCGGTCAACTTTTGTATTGGGAAAGTCATGCCCGGTGAACTTTTGTATGGGAAAAGTCATGCCCGGTGAGCTTTTGTATTGGGAAAGTCATGCCCGGTGAACTTTTGTATTGGGAAAGTCATGCCCGGTCAACTTTTGTATTGGGAAAGTCATGCCCGGTGAACTTTTGTATGGGAAAAGTCATGCCCGGTGAACTTTTGTATTGGGAAAGTCATGCCCGGTGAACTTTTGTATGGGAAAAGTCATGCCCGGTGAACTTTTGTATGGGAAAAGTTATGCCCGGTGAACTTTTGTATTGGGAAAGTCATGCCCGGTGAACTTTTGTATTGGGAAAGTCATGCCCGGTCAACTTTTGTACTGGGAAAGTCATGCCCGGTGAACTTTTGTATTGGGAAAGTCATGCCCGGTGAACTTTTGTATTGGGAAAGTCATGCCCGGTGAACTTTTGTATGGGAAAAGTCATGCCCGGTGAACTTTTGTATGGGAAAAGTCATGCCCGGTGAACTTTTGTATGGGAAAAGTCATGCCCGGTGATCTTTTGTATGGGAAAAGTCATGCCCGGTGAACTTTTGTATGGGAAAAGTCATGCCCGGTGAGCTTTTGTATTGGGAAAGTCATGCCCGGTGAACTTTTGTATTGGGAAAGTCATGCCCGGTCAACTTTTGTATTGGGAAAGTCATGCCCGGTCAACTTTTGTATTGGGAAAGTCATGCCCGGTGAACTTTTGTATGGGAAAGTCATGCCCGGTCAACTTTTGTACTGGGAAAGTCATGCCCGGTGAACTTTTGTATTGGGAAAGTCATGCCCGGTGATCTTTTGTACTGGGAAAGTCATGCCCGGTGAACTTTTGTACTGGGAAAGTCATGCCCGGTGAACTTTTGTACTGGGAAAGTCATGCCCGGTGAACTTTTGTATTGGGAAAGTCATGCCCGGTGAACTTTTGTATTGGGAAAGTCATGCCCGGTGAACTTTTGTATTGGGAAAGTCATGCCCGGTAAACTTTTGTATTGGGAAAGTCATGCCCGGTGAACTTTTGTATTGGGAAAGTCATGCCCGGTGAACTTTTGTATTGGGAAAGTCATGCCCGGTGAACTTTTGTATTGGGAAAGTCATGCCCGGTGAACTTTTGTACTGGGAAAGTCATGCCCGGTGAACTTTTGTATTGGGAAAGTCATGCCCGGTGAACTTTTGTATTGGGAAAGTCATGCCCGGTGAACTTTTGTATTGGGAAAGTCATGCCCGGTGAACTTTTGTATTGGGAAAGTCATGCCCGGTGAACTTTTGTACTGGGAAAGTCATGCCCGGTGAACTTTTGTACTGGGAAAGTCATGCCCGGTGAACTTTTGTACTGGGCAAGTCATGCCCGGTCAACTTTTGTATTGGGAAAGTCATGCCCGGTCAACTTTTGTATTGGGAAAGTCATGCCCGGCGAACTTTTGTATTGGGAAAGTCATGCCCGGTGAACTTTTGTATTGAGAAAGTCATGCCCGGTGAACTTTTGTATGGGAAAAGTCATGCCCTTGTACTGGGAAAGTCATGCCCGGTGAACTTTTGTATTGGGAAAGTCATGCCCGGTGAACTTTTGTATTGGGAAAGTCATGCCCGGTGAACTTTTGTACTGGGAAAGTCATGCCCGGTGAACTTTTGCATTGGGAAAGTCATGCCCGGTGAACTTTTGTATGGGAAAGTCATGCCCGGTGAACTTTTGTACTGGGAAATTCATGCCCTGTGAACTTTTGTGCTGGGAAAGTCATGCCCGGTGAACTTTTGTATTGGGAAAGTCATGCCCGGTGAACTTTTGTATTGGGAAAGTCATGCCCGGTGAACTTTTGTATGGGAAAAGTCATGCCCGGTGAACTTTTGTATTGGGAAAGTCATGCCCGGTGATCTTTTGTACTGGGAAAGTCATGCCCGGTGAACTTTTGTACTGGGAAAGTCATGCCCGGTGAACTTTTGTATTGGGAAAGCCATGCCCGGTGAACTTTTGTATTGGGAAAGTCATGCCCGGTGAACTTTTGTATGGTAAAAATGTCATGCCCGGTGAACTTTTGTATGGGAAAAGTCATGCCCGGTGAACTTTTGTATGGGAAAAGTCATGCCCGGTGATCTTTTGTATGGGAAAAGTCATGCCCGCTGAACTTTTGTATGGGAAAAGTCATGCCCGGTGAGCTTTTGTATTGGGAAAGTCATGCCCGGTGAACTTTTGTATTGGGAAAGTCATGCCCGGTCAACTTTTGTATTGGGAAAGTCATGCCCGGTCAACTTTTGTATTGGGAAAGTCATGCCCGGTGAACTTTTGTATTGGGAAAGTCATGCCCGGTGAACTTTTGTATGGGAAAAGTCATGCCCGGTGAACTTTTGTAATGGGAAAGTCATGCCCGGTGATCTTTTGTACTGGGGAAGTCATGCCCGGTGAACTTTTGTATTGGGAAAGTCATGCCCGGTGAACTTTTGTATTGGGAAAGTCATGCCCGGTGAACTTTTGTATGGGAAAAGTCATGCCCGGTGAACTTTTGTATGGGAAAAGTCATGCCCGGTGAACTTTTGTATTGGGAAAGTCATGCCCGGTGATCTTTTGTACTGGGAAAGTCATGCCCGGTGAACTTTTGTACTGGGAAAGTCATGCCCGGTGAACTTTTGTATTGGGAAAGTCATGATCGGTGAACTTTTGTATTGGGAAAGTCATGCCCGGTGAACTTTTGTATGGGAAAAGTCATGCCCGGTGAACTTTTGTATGGGAAAAGTCATGCCCGGTGAACTTTTGTATTGGGAAAGTCATGCCCGGTGATCTTTTGTACTGGGAAAGTCATGCCCGGTGAACTTTTGTACTGGGAAAGTCATGCCCGGTGAACTTTTGTATTGGGAAAGTCATGCCCGGTGAACTTTTGTATTGGGAAAGTCATGCCCGGTGAACTTTTGTATGGGAAAAGTCATGCCCGGTGAACTTTTGTATGGGAAAAGTCATGCCCGGTGAACTTTTGTATGGGAAAAGTCATGCCCGGTGATCTTTTGTATGGGAAAAGTCATGCCCGTTGAACTTTTGTATTGGGAAAGTCATGCCCGGTGATCTTTTGTACTGGGAAAGTCATGCCCGGTGAACTTTTGTATTGGGAAAGTCATGCCCGGTGAACTTTTGTATTGGGAAAGTCATGCCCGGTGAACTTTTGTATGGGAAAAGTCATGCCCGGTGATCTTTTGTATGGGAAAAGTCATGCCCGCTGAACTTTTGTATGGGAAAAGTCATGCCCGGTGAGCTTTTGTATTGGGAAAGTCATGCCCGGTGAACTTTTGTATTGGGAAAGTCATGCCCGGTCAACTTTTGTATTGGGAAAGTCATGCCCGGTCAACTTTTGTATTGGGAAAGTCATGCCCGGTGAACTTTTGTATTGGGAAAGTCATGCCCGGTGAACTTTTGTATGGGAAAAGTCATGCCCGGTGAACTTTTGTAATGGGAAAGTCATGCCCGGTGATCTTTTGTACTGGGGAAGTCATGCCCGGTGAACTTTTGTACTGGGAAAGTCATGCCCGGTGAACTTTTGTATTGGGAAAATCATGCCCGGTGAACTTTTGTATTGGGAAAGTCATGCCCGGTGAACTTTTGTATGGGCAAAGTCATGCCCGGTGAACTTTTGTATTGGGAAAGTCATGCCCGGTGATCTTTTGTACTGGGAAAGTCATGCCCGGTGAACTTTTGTACTGGGAAAGTCATGCCCGGTGAACTTTTGTATTGGGAAAGTCATGCCCGGTGAACTTTTGTATTGGGAAAGTCATGCCCGGTGAACTTTTGTATGGGAAAAGTCATGCCCGGTGAACTTTTGTATGGGAAAAGTCATGCCCGGTGAACTTTTGTATTGGGAAAGTCATGCCCGGTGATCTTTTGTACTGGGAAAGTCATGCCCGGTGAACTTTTGTACTGGGAAAGTCATGCCCGGTGAACTTTTGTATTGGGAAAGTCATGCCCGGTGAACTTTTGTATTGGGAAAGTCATGCCCGGTGAACTTTTGTATGGGAAAAGTCATGCCCGGTGAACTTTTGTATGGGAAAAGTCATGCCCGGTGAACTTTTGTATGGGAAAAGTCATGCCCGGTGATCTTTTGTATGGGAAAAGTTATGCCCGGTGAACTTTTGTATGGGAAAAGTCATGCCCGGTGAGCTTTTGTATTGGGAAAGTCATGCCCGGTGAATTTTGTATTGGGAAAGTCATGCCCGGTCAACTTTTGTATTGGGAAAGTCATGCCCGGTGAACTTTTGTATGGGAAAAGTCATGCCCGGTGAACTTTTGTATTGGGAAAGTCATGCCCGGTGAACTTTTGTATGGGAAAAGTCATGCCCGGTGAACTTTTGTATGGGAAAAGTCTTGTCCGGTGAACTTTTGTATTGGGAAAGTCATGCCCGGTGAACTTTTGTATTGGGAAAGTCATGCCCGGTCAACTTTTGTACTGGGAAAGTCATGCCCGGTGAACTTTTGTATTGGGAAAGTCATGCCCGGTGAACTTTTGTATTGAGAAAGTCATGCCTGGTGAACTTTTGTATGGGAAAAGTCATGCCCGGTGAACTTTTGTATGGGAAAAGTCATGCCCGGTGAACTTTTGTATGGGAAAAGTCATGCCCGGTGATCTTTTGTATGGGAAAAGTCATGCCCGGTGAACTTTTGTATGGGAAAAGTCATGCCCGGTGAGCTTTTGTATTGGGAAAGTCAGGCTGGGTGAACTTTTGTATTGGGAAAGTCATGCCCGGTCAACTTTTGTATTGGGAAAGTCATGCCCGGTCAACTTTTGTATTGGGAAAGTCATGCCCGGTGAACTTTTGTATGGGAAAAGTCATGCCCGGTGAACTTTTGTATTGGGAAAGTCATGCCCGGTGAACTTTTGTATTGGGAAAGTCATGCCCGGTGAACTTTTGTATTGGGAAAGTCATGCCTGGTGAACTTTTGTATGGTAAAAATGTCATGCCCGGTGAACGTTTGTATGGGAAAAGTCATGCCCGGTGAACTTTTGTATGGGAAAAGTCATGCCCGGTGATGTTTTTTATGGGAAAAGTCATGCCCGGTGAACTTTTGTATGGGAAAAGTCATGCCCGGTGAGCTTTTGTATTGGGAAAGTCATGCCCGGTGAACTTTTGTATTGGTAAAGTCATGCCCGGTCAACTTTTGTATTGGGAAAGTCATGCCCGGTCAACTTTTGTATTGGGAAAGTCGTGCCCGGTGAACTTTTGTATTGGGAAAGTCATGCCCGGTGAACTTTTGTATGGGAAAAGTCATGCCCGGTGAACTTTTGTAATGGGAAAGTCATGCCCGGTGATCTTTTGTACTGGGAAAGTCATGCCCGGTGAACTTTTGTACTGGGAAAGTCATGCCCGTTGAACTTTTGTATTGGGAAAGTCATGCCCGGTGAACTTTTGTATTGGGAAAGTCATGCCCGGTGAACTTTTGTATGGGAAAAGTCATGCCCGGTGAACTTTTGTATGGGAAAAATCATGCCCGGTGAACTTTTGTATTGGGAAAGTCATGCCCGGTGATCTTTTGTACTGGGAAAGTCATGCCCGGTGAACTTTTGTACTGGGAAAGTCATGCCCGGTGAACTTTTGTATTGGGAAAGTCATGCCCGGTGAACTTTTGTATTGGGAAAGTCATGCCCGGTGAACTTTTGTATGGGAAAAGTCATGCCCGGTGAACTTTTGTATGGGAAAAGTCATGCCCGGTGAACTTTTGTATTGGGAAAGTCATGCCCGGTGATCTTTTGTACTGGGAAAGTCATGCCCGGTGAACTTTTGTACTGGGAAAGTCATGCCCGGTGAACTTTTGTATTGGGAAAGTCATGCCCGGTGAACTTTTGTATTGGGAAAGTCATGCCCGGTGAACTTTTGTATGGGAAAAGTCATGCCCGGTGAACTTTTGTATGGGAAAAGTCATGCCCGGTGAACTTTTGTATGGGAAAAGTCATGCCCGGTGATCTTTTGTATGGGAAAAGTCATGCCCGGTGAACTTTTGTATGGGAAAAGTCATGCCCGGTGAGCTTTTGTATTGGGAAAGTCATGCCCGGTGAACTTTTGTATTGGGAAAGTCATGCCCGCTCAACTTTTGTATTGGGAAAGTCATGCCCGGTGAACTTTTGTATGGGAAAAGTCATGCCCGGTGAACTTTTGTATTGGGAAAGTCATGCCCGGTGAACTTTTGTATGGGAAAAGTCATGCCCGGTGAACTTTTGTATGGGAAAAGTCATGCCCGGTGAACTTTTGTATTGGGAAAGTCATGCCCGGTGAACTTTTGTATTGGGAAAGTCATGCCCGGTCAACTTTTGTACTGGGAAAGTCATGCCCGGTGATCTTTTGTATTGGGAAAGTCATGCCCGGTGAAATTTTGTATTGGGAAAGTCATGCCCGGTGAACTTTTGTATGAGAAAAGTCATGCCCGGTGAACTTTTGTATGGGAAAAGTCATGCCCGGTGAACTTTTGTATGGGAAAAGTCATGCCCGGTGATCTTTTGTATGGGAAAAGTCATGCCCGGTGAACTTTTGTATGGGAAAAGTCATGCCCGGTGAGCTTTTGTATTGGGAAAGTCATGCCCGGTGAACTTTTGTATTGGGAAAGTCATGCCCGGTCAACTTTTGTATTGGGAAAGTCATGCCCGGTCAACTTTTGTATTGGGAAAGTCATGCCCGGTGAACTTTTGTATGGGAAAAGTCATGCCCGGTGAACTTTTGTATGGGAAAAGTCATGCCCGGTCAACTTTTGTATTGGGAAAGTCATGCCCGGTGATCTTTTGTACTGGGAAAGTCATGCCCGGTGAACTTTTGTATGGGAAAAGTCATGCCCGGTGAACTTTTGTATGGGAAAATCATGCCCGGTGATCTTTTGTATGGGAAAAGTCATGCCCGGTGAACTTTTTTATTGGGAAAGTCATGCCCGGTGAACTTTTGTATTGGGAAAGTCATGCCCGGTGAACTTTTGTATTGGGAAAGTCATGCCCGGTGAACTTTTGTATGGGAAAAGTCATGCCCGGTGAACTTTTGTATGGGAAAAGTCATGCCCGGTCAACTTTTGTATTGGGAAAGTCATGCCCGGTGATCTTTTGTACTGGGAAAGTCATGCCCGGTGAACTTTTGTATGGGAAAAGTCATGCCCGGTGAACTTTTGTATGGGAAAAGTCATGCCCGGTGATCTTTTGTATGGGAAAAGTCATGCCCGGTGAACTTTTTTATTGGGAAAGTCATGCCCGGTGAACTTTTGTATTGGGAAAGTCATGCCCGGTGAACTTTTGTATTGGGAAAGTCATGCCCGGTGAACTTTTGTATTGGGAAAGTCATGCCCGGTCAACTTTTGTATTGGGAAAGTCATGCCCGGTGAACTTTTGTATGGGAAAAGTCATGCCCGGTGAACTTTTGTATTGGGAAAGTCATGCCCGGTGATCTTTTGTACTGGGAAAGTCATGCCCGGTGAACTTTTGTATTGGGAAAGTCATGCCCGGTGAACTTTTGTATGGGAAAAGTCATGCCCGGTGATCTTTTGTACTGGGAAAGTCATGCCCGGTGAACTTTTATATGGGAAAAGTCATGCCCGGTGAACTTTTGTATGGGAAAAGTCATGCCCGGTGAAATTTTGTATTGGGAAAGTCATGCCCGGTGATCTTTTGTACTGGGAAAGTCATGCCCGGTGAACTTTTGTATGGGAAAAGTCATGCCCGGTGAACTTTTGTATTGGGAAAGTCATGCCCGGTGATCTTTTGTATTGGGAAAGTCATGCCCGGTGAACTTTTGTATTGGGAAAGTCATGCCCGGTGATCTTTTGTACTGGGAAAGTCATGCCCGGTGAACTTTTGTATGGGAAATGTCATGCCCGGTGAACTTTTGTATTGGGAAAGTCATGCCCCGTGAACTTTTGTACTGGGAAAGTCATGCCCGGTGAACTTTTGTATTGGGAAAGTCATGCCCGGTGAACTTTTGTATTGGGAAAGTCATGCCCGGTCAACTTTTGTATTGGGAAAGTCATGCCCGGTCAACTTTTGTATTGGGAAAGTCATGCCCGGTGAACTTTTGTATGGGAAAAGTCATGCCCGGTGAACTTTTGTATTGGGAAAGTCATGCCCGGTGATCTTTTGTACTGGGAAAGTCATGCCCGGTGAACTTTTGTATTGGGAAAGTCATGCCCGGTGAACTTTTGTATGGGAAAAGTCATGCCCGGTGATCTTTTGTACTGGGAAAGTCATGCCCGGTGATCTTTTGTACTGGGAAAGTCATGCCCGGTGAACTTTTGTATGAGAAAAGTCATGCCAGGTGATCTTTTGTACTGGGAAAGTCATGCCCGGTGAACTTTTGTATGGGAAAAGTCATGCCCGGTAAACTTTTGTATGGGAAAAGTCATGCCCGGTGAACTTTTGTATTGGGAAAGTCATGCCCGGTGATCTTTTGTACTGGGAAAGTCATGCCAGGTGAACTTTTGCATGGGAAAAGTCATGCCCGGTGAACTTTTGTATTGGGAAAGTCATGCCCGGTGATCTTTTGTATTGGGAAAGTCATGCCCGGTGAACTTTTGTATTGGGAAAGTCATGCCCGGTGATCTTTTGTACTGGGAAAGTCATGCCCGGTGAACTTTTGTACTGGGAAAGTCATGCCCGGTGAACTTATGTATTGGGAAAGTCATGCCCGGTGAACTTTTGTACTGGGAAAGTCATGCCCGGTGAACTTTTGTATTGGGAAAGTCATGCCCGGTGAACTTTTGTATTGGGAAAGTCATGCCCGGTCAACTTTTGTATTGGGAAAGTCATGCCCGGTGATCTTTTGTATTGGGAAAGTCATGCCCGGTGAACCTTTGTACTGGGAAAGTCATGCCCGGTGAACTTTTGTACTGGGAAAGTCATGCACGGTGAACTTTTGTACTGGGAAAGTCATGCCCGGTGAACTTTTGTATTGGGAAAGTCATGCCCGGTGATCTTTTGTACTGGGAAAGTCATGCCCGGTCAACTTTTGTATGGGAAAAGTCATGCCCGGTGAACTTTTGTATTGGGAAAGTCATGCCCGGTCAACTTTTGTATTAGGAAAGTCATGCCCGGTGAACTTTTGTATTGGGAAAGTCATGCCCGGTGATCTTTTGTACTGGGAAAGTCATGTCCGGTGATCTTTTGTACTGGGAAAGTCATGCCCGGTGAACTTTTGTATGGGAAAAGTCATGCCCGGTGATCTTTTGTACTGGGAAAGTCATGCCCGGTGAACTTTTGTATGGGAAAAGTCATGCCCGGTGAACTTTTGTATGGGAAAAGTCATGCCCGGTGAACTTTTGTATGGGAAAAGTCATGCCCGGTGAACTTTTGTATTGGGAAAGTCATGCCCGGTGATCTTTTGTACTGGGAAAGTCATGCCCGGTGAACTTTTGTATGGGAAAAGTCATGCCCGGTGAACTTTTGTATTGGGAAAGTCATGCCCGGTGATCTTTTGTATTGGGAAAGTCATGCCCGGTGAACTTTTGTATTGGGAAAGTCATGCCCGGTGATCTTTTGTACTGGGAAAGTCATGCCCGGTAAACTTTTGTATGGGAAAATCATGCCCGGTGAACTTTTGTATTGGGAAAGTCATGCCCCGTGAACTTTTGTACTGGGAAAGTCATGCCCGGTGAACTTTTGTATTGGGAAAGTCATGCCCGGTGAACTTTTGTATTGGGAAAGTCATGCCCGGTCAACTTTTGTATAGGGAAAGTCATGCCCGGTCAACTTTTGTATTGGGAAAGTCATGCCCGGTGAACTTTTGTATGGGAAAAGTCATGCCCGGTGAACTTTTGTATTGGGAAAGTCATGCCCGGTGATCTTTTGTACTGGGAAAGTCATGCCCGGTGAACTTTTGTATTGGGAAAGTCATGCCCGGTGAACTTTTGTATGGGAAAAGTCATGCCCGGTGATCTTTTGTACTGGGAAAGTCATGCCCGGTGATCTTTTGTACTGGGAAAGTCATGCCCGGTGAACTTTTGTATGAGAAAAGTCATGCCCGGTGATCTTTTGTACTGGGAAAGTCATGCCCGGTGAACTTTTGTATGGGAAAAGTCATGCCCGGTGAACTTTTGTATGGGAAAAGTCATGCCCGGTGAACTTTTGTATTGGGAAAGTCATGCCCGGTGATCTTTTGTATTGGGAAAGTCATGCCCGGTGAACTTTTGTATTGGGAAAGTCATGCCCGGTGATCTTTTGTACTGGGAAAGTCATGCCCGGTGAACTTTTGTATGGGAAAAGTCATGCCCGGTGAACTTTTGTATTGGGAAAGTCATGCCCGGTGAACTTTTGTACTGGGAAAGTCATGCCCGGTGAACTTTTGTATTGGGAAAGTCATGCCCGGTGAACTTTTGTATTGGGAAAGTCATGCCCGGTCAACTTTTGTATTGGGAAAGTCATGCCCGGTGATCTTTTGTATTGGGAAAGTCGTGCCCGGTGAACTTTTGTACTGGGAAAGTCATGCCCGGTGAACTTTTGTACTGGGGAAGTCATGCCCGGTGAACTTTTGTACTTGGAAAGTCATGCCCGGTGAACTTTTGTATTGGGAAAGTCATGCCCGGTGATCTTTTGTACTGGGAAAGTCATGCCCGGTCAACTTTTGTATGGGAAAAGTCATGCCCGGTGAACTTTTGTATTGGGAAAGTCATGCCCGGTCAACTTTTGTATTAGGAAAGTCATGCCCGGTGATCTTTTGTATTGGGAAAGTCATGCCCGGTGAACTTTTGTATTGGGAAAGTCATGCCCGGTGAACTTTTGTATGGGAAAAGTCATGTCCGGTGAACTTTTGTATTGGGAAAGTCATGCCCGGTGATCTTTTGTACTGGGAAAGTCATGTCCGGTGATCTTTTGTACTTGGAAAGTCATGCCCGGTGATCTTTTGTATTGGGAAAGTCATGCCCGGTGATCTTTTGTATTGGGAAAGTCATGCCCGGTGAACTTTTGTATGGGAAAAGTCATGCCCGGTGAACTTTTGTATTGGGAAAGTCATGCCCGGTGATCTTTTGTACTGGGAAAGTCATGCCCGGTGAACTTTTGTATTGGGAAAGTCATGCCCGGTGAACTTTTGTATTGGGAAAGTCATGCCCGGTGATCTTTTGTATTGGGAAAGTCATGCCCGGTGAACTTTTGTATTGGAAAAGTCATGCCCGGTGCTCTTTTGTACTGGGAAAGTCATGCCCGGTGAACTTTTGTATGGGAAAAGTCATGCCCGGTGAACTTTTGTATTGGGAAAGTCATGCCCGGTGAAATTTTGTACTGGGAAAGTCATGCCCGGTGAACTGTTGTATTGGGAAAGTCATGCCCGGTGAACTTTTGTATTGGGAAAGTCATGCCCGGTCAACTTTTGTATTGGGAAAGTCATGCCCGGTGAACTTTTGTATTGGGAAAGTCAT
This sequence comes from Musca autumnalis, assembly GCF_047663935.1. Classification (NCBI taxonomy): domain Eukaryota; kingdom Metazoa; phylum Arthropoda; class Insecta; order Diptera; family Muscidae; genus Musca; species Musca autumnalis. Next base: position 175,058 of record NW_027411688.1, read on the forward strand.
GCCCGGTGAACTTTTGTACTGGGAAAGTCATGCCCGGTGAACTTTTGTACTGGGAAAGTCATGCCCGGTGAACTTTTGTACTGGGAGAGTCATGCCCGGTGAACTTTTGTATTGGGAAAGTCATGCCCGGTGATCTTTTGTACTGGGAAAGTCATGCCCGGTCAACTTTTGTATGGGAAAAGTCATGCCCGGTGAACTTTTGTATTTGGAAAGTCATGCCCGGTGAACTTTTGTACTGGGAAAGTCATGCCCGGTGATCTTTTGTATTGGGAAAGTCATGCCCGGTGAACTTTTGTATTGGGAAAGTCATGCCCGGTAAACTTTTGTATTGGGAAAGTCATGCCCGGTGATCTTTTGTACTGGGAAAGTCATGCCCGGTGAACTTTTGTATTGGGAAAGTCATGCCCGGTGAACTTTTGAATTGGGAAAGTCATGCCCGGTGAACTTTTGTATTGGGAAAGTCATGCCCGGTGAATTTTTGTACTGGGAAAGTCATGCCCGGTGAACTTTTGTACTGGGAAAGTCATTCCCGGTCAACTTTTGTACTGGGAAAGTCATGCCCGGTGAACTTTTGTACTGGGAAAGTCATGCCCGGTCAACTTTTGTATTGGGAAAGTCATGCCCGGTGAACTTTTGTATTGGGAAAGTCATGCCCGGTGAACTTTTGTATTGGGAAAGTCATGCCCGGTGAACTTTTGTACTGGGAAAGTCATGCCCGGTGAACTTTTGTACTGGGAAAGTCATGCCCGGTCAACTTTTGTACTGGGAAAGTCATGCCCGGTGAACTTTTGTACTGGGAAAGTCTTGCCCGGTCAACTTTTGTATTGGGAAAGTCATGCCTGGTGATCTTTTGTACTGGGAAATTCATGCCCGGTCAACTTTTGTACTGGGAAAGTCATGCCCGGTGAACTTTTGTACTGGGAAAGTCATGCCCGGTCAACTTTTGTATTGGGAAAGTCATGCCCGGTGATCTTTTGTACTGGGAAATTCATGCCCGGTGAACTTTTGTACTGGGAAAGTCATGCCCGGTCAACTTTTGTATGGGAAAAGTCATGCCCGGTGATCTTTTGTATTGGGAAAGTCATGCCCGGTCATCTTTTGTATTGGGAAAGTCATGCCCGGTCAACTTTTGTATGGGAAAAGTCATGCCCGGTGATCTTTTGTACTGGGAAAGTCATGCCCGGTCAACTTTTGTATTAGGAAAGTCATGCCCGGTCAACTTTTGTATTGGGAAAGTCATGCCCGGTCAACTTTTGTATTGGGAAAGTCATGCCCGGTGAACTTTTGTACTGGGAAAGTCATGCCCGGTGAACTTTTGTATTGGGAAAATCATGCCCGGTGAACTTTTGTATGGGAAAGTCATGCCCGGTGAACTTTTGTATTGGGAAAGTCATGCCCGGTGAACTTTTGTATTGGGAAAGTCATGCCCGGTGAACTTTTGTATTGGGAAAGTCATGCCCGGTGAACTTTTGTACTGGGAAAGTCATGCCCGGTGAACTTTTGTATTGGGAAAGTCATGCCCGGTCAACTTTTGTATAAGAAAAGTCATGCCCGGTGAACTTTTGTATTGGGAAAGTCATGCCCGGTCAACTTTTGTATAAGAAAAGTCATGCCCGGTGAACTTTTGCATGGGAAAAGTCATGCCCGGTGAACTTTTGTATGGGAAAAGTCATGCCCGGTGAACTTTTGTATTGGGAAAGTCATGCCCGGTGAACTTTTGTACTGGGAAAGTCATGCACGGTGATCTTTTGTAGGGGAAAAGTCATGCCCGGTCAACTTTTGTATTGGGAAAGTCATGCCCGGTGAACTTTTGTACTGGGAAAGTCATGCCCGGTGAACTTTTGTATTGGGAAAATCATGCCCGGTGAACTTTTGTATGGGAAAGTCATGCCCGGTGAACTTTTGTATTGGGAAAATCATGCCCGGTGAACTTTTGTATGGGAAAGTCATGCCCGGTGAACTTTTGTATTGGGAAAGTCATGCCCGGTGAACTTTTGTATTGGGAAAATCATGCCCGGTGAACTTTTGTATTGGGAAAGTCATGCCCGGTGAACTTTTGTACTGGGAAAGTCATGCCCGGTGAACTTTTGTATTGGGAAAGTCATGCCCGGTCAACTTTTGTATAAGAAAAGTCATGCCCGGTGAACTTTTGTATTGGGAAAGTCATGCCCGGTGAACTTTTGCATGGGAAAAGTCATGCCCGGTGAACTTTTGTATGGGAAAAGTCATGCCCGGTGAACTTTTGTATTGGGAAAGTCATGCCCGGTGAACTTTTGTACTGGGAAAGTCATGCACGGTGATCTTTTGTAGGGGAAAAGTCATGCCCGGTGAACTTTTGTATTGGGAAAGTCATGCCCGGTGAACTTTTGTACTGGGAAAGTCATGCCCGGTGATCTTTTGTACTGGGAAAGTCATGCCCGGTGAACTTTTGTATTGGGAAAGTCATGCCCGGTGAACTTTTGTATTGGGAAAGTCATGCCCGGTGAACTTTTGTATTGGGAAAGTCATGCCCGGTCAACTTTTGTATTGGGAAAGTCATGCCCGGTCAACTTTTGTATTGGGAAAGTCATGCCCGGTGAACTTTTGTATGGGAAAAGTCATGCCCGGTGAACTTTTGTATTGGGAAAGTCATGCCCGGTGAACTTTTGTATTGGGAAAGTCATGCCCGGTGAACTTTTGTATTGGGAAAGTCATGCCCGGTGATCTTTTGTACTGGGAAAGTCATGCCCGGTGAACTTTTGTATGGGAAAAGTCATGCCCGGTGAACTTTTGTATTGGGAAAGTCATGCCCGGTGAACATTTGTATGGGAAAAGTCATGCCCGGTGAACTTTTGTATTAGGAAAGTCATGCCCGGTGAACTTTTGTACTGGGAAAGTCATGCCCGGTGATCTTTTGTATTGGGAAAGTCATGCCCGGTGAACTTTTGTATTGGGAAAGTCATGCCCGGTAATCTTTTGTATTGGGAAAGTCATGCCCGGTGATCTTTTGTACTGGGAAAGTCATGCCCGGTGAACTTTTGTATTGGGAATGTCATGCCCGGTGAACTTTTGTATTGGGAAAGTCATGCCCGGTGAACTTTTGTATTGGGAAAGTCATGCCCGGTGAACTTTTGTACTGGGAAAGTCATGCCCGGTGAACTTTTGTACTGGGAAAGTCATGCCCGGTCAACTTTTGTACTGGGAAAGTCATGCCCGGTGAACTTTTGTACTGGGAAAGTCATGCCCGGTCAACTTTTGTATTGGGAAAGTCATGCCCGGTGATCTTTTGTACTGGGAAATTCATGCCCGGTGAACTTTTGTACTGGGAAAGTCATGCCCGGTCAACTTTTGTATGGGAAAAGTCATGCCGGGTGATCTTTTGTATTGGGAAAGTCATGCCCGGTGAACTTTTGTATTGGGAAAGTCATGCCCGGTGAACTTTTGTACTGGGAAAGTCATGCCCGGTGAACTTTTGTACTGGGAAAGTCATGCCCGGTCAACTTTTGTACTGGGAAAGTCATGCCCGGTGAACTTTTGTACTGGAAAAGTCATGCCCGGTCAACTTTTGTATTGGGAAAGTCATGCCCGGTGATCTTTTGTACTGGGAAATTCATGCCCGGTGAACTTTTGTACTGGGAAAGTCATGCCCGGTGAACTTTTGTATTGGGAAAATCATGCCCGGTGAACTTTTGTATGGGAAAGTCATGCCCGGTGAACTTTTGTATTGGGAAAATCATGCCCGGTGAACTTTTGTATGGGAAAGTCATGCCCGGTGAACTTTTGTATTGGGAAAGTCATGCCCGGTGAACTTTTGTATTGGGAAAATCATGCCCGGTGAACTTTTGTATTGGGAAAGTCATGCCCGGTGAACTTTTGTACTGGGAAAGTCATGCCCGGTGAACTTTTGTATTGGGAAAGTCATGCCCGGTCAACTTTTGTATAAGAAAAGTCATGCCCGGAGAACTTTTGCATGGGAAAAGTCATGCCCGGTGAACTTTTGTATGGGAAAAGTCATGCCCGGTGAACTTTTGTATTGGGAAAGTCATGCCCGGTGAACATTTGTATGGGAAAAGTCATGCCCGGTGAACTTTTGTATTAGGAAAGTCATGCCCGGTGAACTTTTGTACTGGGAAAGTCATGCCCGGTGATCTTTTGTATTGGGAAAGTCATGCCCGGTGAACTTTTGTATTGGGAAAGTCATGCCCGGTAAACTTTTGTATTGGGAAAGTCATGCCCGGTGATCTTTTGTACTGGGAAAGTCATGCCCGGTGAACTTTTGTATTGGGAATGTCATGCCCGGTGAACTTTTGTATTGGGAAAGTCATGCCCGGTGAACTTTTGTATTGGGAAAGTCATGCCCGGTGAACTTTTGTACTGGGAAAGTCATGCCCGGTGAACTTTTGTACTGGGAAAGTCATGCCCGGTCAACTTTTGTATTGGGAAAGTCATGCCCGGTGATCTTTTGTACTGGGAAATTCATGCCCGGTGAACTTTTGTACTGGGAAAGTCATGCCCGGTCAACTTTTGTATGGGAAAAGTCATGCCGGGTGATCTTTTGTATTGGGAAAGTCATGCCCGGTGAACTTTTGTATTGGGAAAGTCATGCCCGGTGAACTTTTGTACTGGGAAAGTCATGCCCGGTGAACTTTTGTACTGGGAAAGTCATGCCCGGTCAACTTTTGTACTGGGAAAGTCATGCCCGGTGAACTTTTGTACTGGAAAAGTCATGCCCGGTCAACTTTTGTATTGGGAAAGTCATGCCCGGTGATCTTTTGTATTGGGAAAGTCATGCCCGGTGAACTTTTGTATTGGGAAAGTCATGCCCGGTGAACTTTTGTATTGGGAAAGTCATGCCCGGTGATCTTTTGTACTGGGAAAGTCATGCCAGGTCAACTTTTGTATTGGGAAAGTCATGCCCTGCCAACTTTTGTACTGGGAAAGTCATGCCCGGTGAACTTTTGTATTGGGAAAATCATGCCCGGTGAACTTTTGTATGGGAAAGTCATGCCCGGTGAACTTTTGTATTGGGAAAGTCATGCCCGGTGAACCTTTGTATTGGGAAAATCATGCCCGGTGAACTTTTGTATTGGGAAAGTCATGCCCGGTGAACTTTTGTACTGGGAAAGTCATGCCCGGTGAACTTTTGTATTGGGAAAGTCATGCCCGGTCAACTTTTGTATAAGAAAAGTCATGCCCGGAGAACTTTTGCATGGGAAAAGTCATGCCCGGTGAACTTTTGTATGGGAAAAGTCATGCCCGGTGAACTTTTGTATTGGGAAAGTCATGCCCGGTGAACATTTGTATGGGAAAAGTCATGCCCGGTGAACTTTTGTATTAGGAAAGTCATGCCCGGTGAACATTTGTATGGGAAAAGTCATGCCCGGTGAACTTTTGTATTAGGAAAGTCATGCCCGGTGAACTTTTGTACTGGGAAAGTCATGCCCGGTGATCTTTTGTATTGGGAAAGTCATGCCCGGTAAACTTTTGTATTGGGAAAGTCATGCCCGGTGATCTTTTGTACTGGGAAAGTCATGCCCGGTGAACTTTTGTATTGGGAATGTCATGCCCGGTGAACTTTTGTATTGGGAAAGTCATGCCCGGTGAACTTTTGTATTGGGAAAGTCATGCCCGGTGAACTTTTGTACTGGGAAAGTCATGCCCGGTGAACTTTTGTACTGGGAAAGTCATGCCCGGTCAACTTTTGTACTGGGAAAGTCATGCCCGGTGAACTTTTGTACTGGGAAAGTCATGCCCGGTCAACTTTTGTATTGGGAAAGTCATGCCCGGTGATCTTTTGTACTGGGAAATTCATGCCCGGTGAACTTTTGTACTGGGAAAGTCATGCCCGGTCAACTTTTGTATGGGAAAAGTCATGCCCGGTGATCTTTTGTATTGGGAAAGTCATGCCCGGTCATCTTTTGTATTGGGAAAGTCATGCCCGGTCAACTTTTGTATGGGAAAAGTCATGCCCGGTGATCTTTTGTATTGGGAAAGTCATGCCCGGTCATCTTTTGTATTGGGAAAGTCATGCCCGGTCAACTTTTGTATGGGAAAAGTCATGCCCGGTCAACTTTTGTATTGGGAAAGTCATGCCCGGTGATCTTTTGTACTGGGAAAGTCATGCCCGGTGAACTTTTGTATTGGGAAAGTCATGCCCGGTCAACTTTTGTTTTGGGAAAGTCATGCCCGGTGAACTTTTGTATTGGGAAAGTCATGCCCGGTGAACTTTTGTATTGGGAAAGTCATGCCCGGTGAACTTTTGTATTGGGAAAGTCATGCCCGGTGATCTTTTGTACTGGGAAAGTCATGCCAGGTCAACTTTTGTATTGGGAAAGTCATGCCCTGCCAACTTTTGTACTGGGAAAGTCATGCCCGGTGAACTTTTGTATTGGGAAAGTCATGCCCGGTGAACTTTTGTATTGGGAAAGTCATGCCCGGTGAACTTTTGTATTGGGAAAGTCATGCCCGGTGAACTTTTGTATTGGGAAAGTCATGCCCGGTGAACTTTTGTATTGGGAAAGTCATGCCCGGTGAACATTTGTATTGGGAAAGTCATGCCCGGTCAACTTTTGTATTGGGAAAGTCATGCCCGGTCAACTTTTGTATTGGGAAAGTCATGCCCGGTCAACTTTTGTATTGGGAAAGTCATGCCCGGTGATCTTTTGTACTGGGAAAGTCATGCCCGGTGAACTTTTGTATTGGGAAAGTCATGCCCGGTGATCTTTTGTACTGGGAAAGTCATGCCCGGTCAACTTTTGTATTAGGAAAGTCATGCCCGGTCAACTTTTGTATTGGGAAAGTCATGCCCGGTCAACTTTTGTATTGGGAAAGTCATGCCCGGTGAACTTTTGTACTGGGAAAGTCATGCCCGGTGAACTTTTGTATTGGGAAAATCATGCCCGGTGAACTTTTGTATTGGGAAAGTCATGCCCGGTGATCTTTTGTACTGGGAAAGTCATGCCCGGTCAACTTTTGTATTAGGAAAGTCATGCCCGGTCAACTTTTGTATTGGGAAAGTCATGCCCGGTCAACTTTTGTATTGGGAAAGTCATGCCCGGTGAACTTTTGTACCGGGAAAGTCATGCCCGGTGAACTTTTGTATTGGGAAAATCATGCCCGGTGAACTTTTGTATGGGAAAGTCATGCCCGGTGAACTTTTGTATTGGGAAAGTCATGCCCGGTGAACTTTTGTATTTGGAAAGTCATGCCCGGTGAACTTTTGTACTGGGAAAGTCATGCCCGGTGAACTTTTGTATTGGGAAAGTCATGCCCGGTCAACTTTTGTATGGGAAAAGTCATGCCCGGTGAACTTTTGTATTGGGAAAGTCATGCCCCGTGAACTTTTGCATGGGAAAAGTCATGCCCGGTGAACTTTTGTATGGGAAAAGTCATGCCCGGTGAACTTTTGTATTGGGAAAGTCATGCCCGGTGAACTTTTGTACTGGGAAAGTCATGCACGGTGATCTTTTGTAGGGGAAAAGTCATGCCCGGTGAACTTTTGTATTGGGAAAGTCATGCCCGGTGAACTTTTGTACTGGGAAAGTCATGCCCGGTGATCTTTTGTACTGGGAAAGCCATGCCCGGTGAACTTTTGTATTGGGAAAGTCATGCCCGGTGAACTTTTGTATTGGGAAAGTCATGCCCGGTGAACTTTTGTATTGGGAAAGTCATGCCCGGTGAACTTTTGTATTGGGAAAGTCATGCCCGGTCAACTTTTGTATTGGGAATGTCATGCCCGGTGAACATTTGTATGGGAAAAGTCATGCCCGGTGAACTTTTGTATTGGGAAAGTCATGCCCGGTGAACTTTTGTATTGGGAAAGTCATGCCCGGTGAACTTTTGTACTGGGAAAGTCATGCCCGGTGAACTTTTGTACTGTGATCTTTTGTACTGGGAAAGTCATGCCCGGTCAACTTTTGTATTAGGAAAGTCATGCCCGGTGAACTTTTGTATTGGGAAAGTCATGCCCGGTCAACTTTTGTATGGGAAAAGTCATGCCCGGTGAAATTTTGTATTGGGAAAGTCATGCCCGGTGAACTTTTGCATGGGAAAAGTCATGCCCGGTGAACTTTTGTATGGGGAAAGTCATGCCCGGGCAACTTTTGTATTGGGAAAGTCATGCCCGGTGAACTTTGGTACTGGGAAAGTCATGCCCGGTGAACTTTTGTATTGGGAAAGTCATGCCCGGTGATCTTTTGTACTGGGAAAGTCATGCCCGGTGAACTTTTGTATTGGGAAAGTCATGCCCGGTGAACTTTTGTATTGGGAAAATCATGCCCGGTGAACTTTTGTATTGGGAAAGTCATGCCCGGTGAACTTTTGTATTGGGAAAGTCAAGCCCGGTGAACTTTTGTATTGGGAAAGTCATGCCCGGTCAACTTTTGTATTGGGAAAGTCATGCCCGGTGAACTTTTGTACTGGGAAAGTCATGCCCGGTGAACTTTTGTATTGGGAAAGTCATGCCCGGTGAACTTTTGTATTGGGAAAGTCATGCCCGGTCAACTTTTGTATTGGGAAAGTCATGCCCGGTGAACTTTTGTACTGGGAAAGTCATGCCCGGTGAACTGTTGTATGGGAAAGTCATGCCCGGTGAACTTTTGTACTGGGAAAGTCATGCCCGGTGAACTTTTGTATTGGGAAAGTCATGCCCGGTGAACTTTTGTACTGGGAAAGTCATGCCCGGTGAACTTTTGTATTGGGAAAGTCATGCCCGGTCAACTTTTGTATGGGAAAAGTCATGCCCGGTGAACTTTTGTATTGGGAAAGTCATGCCCGGTGAACTTTTGCATGGGAAAAGTCATGCCCGGTGAACTTTTGTATGGGAAAAGTCATGCCCGGTGAACTTTTGTATTGGGAAAGTCATGCCCGGTCAACTTTTGTATTGGGAAAGTCATGCCCGGTGAACTTTTGTATGGGAAAAGTCATGCCCGGTGAACTTTTGTATTGGGAAAGTCATGCCCGGTGAACTTTTGTATGGGAAAAGTCATGCCCGGTGAACTTTTGTATTGGGAAAGTCATGCCCGGTGAACTTTTGTATTGGGAAAGTCATGCCCGGTGAACTTTTGTACTGGGAAAGTCATGCCCGGTGAACTTTTGTATTTGGAAAGTCATGCCCGGTGAAATTTTGTATTGGGAAAGTCATGCCCGGTGAACTTTTGTATTGGGAAAGTCATGCACGGTGAACTTTTGTATTGGGAAAGTCATGCCCGGTGATCTTTTGTACTGGGAAAGTCATGCCCGGTGAACTTTTGTATGGGAAAAGTCATGCCCGGTGAACTTTTGTATTGGGAAAGTCATGCCCGGTGAACATTTGTATGGGAAAAGTCATGCCCGGTGAACTTTTGTACTGGGAAAGTCATGCCCGGTGAACTTTTGTACTGGGAAAGTCATGCCCGGTGAACTTTTGTATTGGGAAAGTCATGCCCGGTGAACTTTTGTATGGGAAAAGTCATGCCCGGTGAACTTTTGTATTGGGAAAGTCATGCCCGGTGATCTTTTGTACTGGGAAAGTCATGCCCGGTCAACTTTTGTATTAGGAAAGTCATGCCCGGTGAACTTTTGTACTGGGAAAGTCATGCCCGGTGAACTTTTGTATTGGGAAAGTCATGCCCGGTGATCTTTTGTACTGGGAAAGTCATGCCCGGTCAACTTTTGTATTAGGAAAGTCATGCCCGGTCAACTTTTGTATTGGGAAAGTCATGCCCGGTGACCTTTTGTATGGGAAAGTCATGCCCGGTGAACTTTTGTATTGGGAAAGTCATGCCCGGTGAACTTTTGTATGGGAAAGTCATGCCCGGTGAACTTTTGTATTGGGAAAGTCATGCCCGGTGAACTTTTGTATTGGGAAAGTCATGCCCGGTGAACTTTTGTACTGGGAAAGTCATGCCCGGTGAACTTTTGTATTGGGAAAGTCATGCCCAGTCAACTTTTGTATGGGAAAAGTCATGCCCGGTGAAATTTTGTATTGGGAAAGTCATGCCCGGTGAACTTTTGCATGGGAAAAGTCATGCCCGGTGAACTTTTGTATGGGGAAAGTCATGCCCGGTGATCTTTTGTACTGGGAAAGTCATGCCCGGTGAACTTTTGTATTGGGAAAGTCATGCCCGGTGAACTTTTGTATTGGGAAAGTCATGCCCGGTGAACTTTTGTATTGGGAAAGTCATGCCCGGTGAACTTTTGTATTGGGAAAGTCATGCCCGGTGAACTTTTGTATTGGGAAAGTCATGCCCGGTCAACTTTTGTATTGGGAAAGTCATGCCCGGTGAACTTTTGCACTGGGAAAGTCATGCCCGGTGAACTTTTGTATTGGGAAAGTCATGCCCGGTGAACTTTTGTATTGGGAAAGTCATGCCCGGTGAACTTTTGTATTGGGAAAGTCATGCCCGGTGAACTTTTGTACTGGGAAAGTCATGCCCGGTGAACTGTTGTATGGGAAAGTCATGCCCGGTGAACTTTTGTACTGGGAAAGTCATGCCCGGTGAACTTTTTTATTGGGAAAGTCATGCCCGGTGAACTTTTGTATTGGGAAAGTCATGCCCGGTAATCTTTTGTACTGGGAAAGTCATGTCCGGTGAACTTTTGTATTGGGAAAGTCATGCCCGGTGAACTTTTGCATGGGAAAAGTCATGCCCGGTGAACTTTTGTATGGGAAAAGTCATGCCCGGTGAACTTTTGTATTGGGAAAGTCATGCCCGGTGAACTTTTGTATTGGGAAAGTCATGCCCGGTGAACTTTTGTATTGGGAAAGTCATGCCCGGTGAACTTTTGTATTGGGAAAGTCATGCCTGGTCAACTTTTGTATTGGGAAAGTCATGCCCGGTGAACTTTTGTATTGGGAAAGTCATGCCCGGTGAACTTTTGTATTGGGAAAGTCATGCCCGGTGAACTTTTGTATTGGGAAAGTCATGCCCGGTGATCTTTTGTACTGGGAAAGTCATGCCCGGTGAACTTTTGTATTGGGAAAGTCATGCCGGTGAACTTTTGTATTGGGAAAGTCATGCCCGGTGAACTTTTGTGTTGGGAAAGTCATGCCCGGTGAACATTTGTACTGGGAAAGTCATGCCCGGTCAACTTTTGTATTGGGAAAGTCATGCCCGGTGATCTTTTGTACTGGGAAAGTCATGCCCGGTGAACTTTTGTATGGGAAAAGTCATGCCCGGTGAACTTTTGTATTGGGAAAGTCATGCCCGGTGAACTTTTGTATTGGGAAAGTCATGCCCGGTCAACTTTTGTATTGGGAAAGTCATGCCCGGTGATCTTTTGTACTGGGAAAGTCATGCCCGGTGAACTTTTGTACTGGGAAAGTCATGCCCGGTGAACTTTTGTATTGGGAAAGTCATGCCCGGTGAACTTTTGTATTGGGAAAGTCATGCCCGGTGAACTTTTGTATTGGGAAAGTCATGCCCGGTGATCTTTTGTATTGGGAAAGTCATGCCCGGTGAACTTTTGTATGGGAAAAGTCATGCCCGGTGAACTTTTGTATTGGGAAAGTCATGCCCGGTCAACTTTTGTATTGGGAAAGTCATGCCCGGTGATCTTTTGTATTGGGTAAGTCATGCCCGGTCAACTTTTGTATGGGAAAAGTCATGCCCGGTGAACTTTTGTATTGGGAAAGTAATGCCCGGTGAACTTTTGTATTGGGAAAGTCATGCCCGGTGAACTTTTGTATTGGGAAAGTCATGCCCGGTGAACTTTTGTACTGGGAAAGTCATGCCCGGTGAACTTTTGTATTGGGAAAGTCATGCCCGGTGAAATTTTGTATTGGGAAAGTCATGCCCGGTGAACTTTTGTATTGGGAAAGTCATGCCCGGTGAACTTTTGTATTGGGAAAGTCATGCCCGGTGAACTTTTGTATTGGGAAAGTCATGCCCGGTGAACTTTTGTACTGGGAAGGTCATGCCCGGTGAACTTTTGTATTGGGAAAGTCATGCCCGGTGAACTTTTGTACTGGGAAAGTCATGCCCGGTGAACTTTTGTATTGGGAAAGTCATGCCCGGTGAACTTTTGTATTGGGAAAGTCATGCCCGGTGAACTTTTATATTGGGAAAGTCATGCCCGGTGATCTTTTGTACTGGGAAAGTCATGCACGGTGAACTTTTGTATTGGTAAAGTCATGCCCGGTGAACTTTTGTATTGGAAAAGTCATGCCCGGTGAAGATTTGTACTGGGAAAGTCATGCCCGGTCAACTTTTGTATTGGGAAAGTCATGCCCGGTGATCTTTTGTACTGGGAAAGTCATGCCCGGTGAACTTTTGTATGGGAAAAGTCATGCCCGGTGAACTTTTGTATTGGGAAAGTCATGCCCGGTGAACTTTTGTATTGGGAAAGTCATGCCCGGTGAACTTTTGTATTGGGAAAGTCATGCCCGGTGAACATTTGTACTGGGAAAGTCATGCCCGGTCAACTTTTGTATTGGGAAAGTCATGCCCGGTGATATTTGTACTGGGAAAGTCATGCCCGGTGAACTTTTGTATGGGAAAAGTCATGCCCGGTGATCTTTTGTACTAGGAAAGTCATGTCAGGTGAACTTTTGTACTGGGAATGTCATGCCCGGTGAACTTTTGTATTGGGAAAGTCATGCCCGGTGAACTTTTGTATTGGGAAAGTCATGCCCGGTGAACTCTTGTATTGGGAAAGTCATGCCCGGTGATCTTTTGTATTGGGAAAGTCATGCCCGGTGAACTTTTGTATGGGAAAAGTCATGCCCGGTGAACTTTTGTATTGGGAAAGTCATGCCCGGTCAACTTTTGTATTGGGAAAGTCATGCCCGGTGATCTTTTGTATTGGGAAAGTCATGCCCGGTCAACTTTTGTATGGGAAAAGTCATGCCCGGTGAACTTTTGTATTGGGAAAGTCATGCCCGGTCAACTTTTGTATTGGGAAAGTCATGCCCGGTGAACTTTTGTATTGGGAAAGTCATGCCCGGTCAACTTTTGTATTGGGAAAGTCATGCCCGGTGATCTTTTGTATTGGGAAAGTCATGCCCGGTCAACTTTTGTATGGGAAAAGTCATGCCCGGTGAACTTTTGTATTGGGAAAGTTATGCCCGGTCAACTTTTGTATTGGGAAAGTCATGCCCGGTGAAGTTTTGTATTGGGAAAGTCATGCCCGGTGAACTTTTGTACTGGGAAAGTCATGCCCGGTGAACTTTTGTATTGGGAAAGTCATGCCCGGTGATCTTTTGTACTGGGAAAGTCATGCCCGTTGAACTTTTGTATTGGGAAAGTCATGCTCGGTGAACTTTTGTATGGGAAAAGTCATTCCCGGTGAACTTTTGTATGGGAAAAGTCATGCCCGGTCATCTTTTGTACTGGGAAAGTCATGCCCGGTGAACTTTTGTATTGGGAAAGTCATGCCCGGTGAACTTTTGTATTGGGAAAGTCATGCCCGGTGATCTTTTGTACTGGGAAAGTCATGCCCGGTCAACTTTTGTATTGGGAAAGTCATGCCGGGTGAACTTTTGTACTGGGAAAGTCATGCCCGGTGAACTTTTGTATTGGGAAAGTCATGCCCGGTGAACTTTTGTATTGGGAAAGTCATGCCCGGTGAACTTTTGTATTGGGAAAGTCATGCCCGGTGAACTTTTGTATTGGGAAAGTCATGCCCGGTCAACTTTTGTATGGGAAAAGTCATGCCCGGTGAACTTTTGTATTGGGAAAGTCATGCCCGATGAACTTTTGTATTGGGAAAGTCATGCCCGGTGAACTTTTGTATTGGGAAAGTCATGCCCGGTGAACTTTTGTATTGGGAAAGTCATGCCCGGTCAACTTTTGTATTGGGAAAGTCATGCCCGGTCAACTTTTGTATTGGGAAAGTCATGCCCGGTGAACTTTTGTATTGGGAAAGTCATGCCCGGTGAACTTTTGTATTGGGAAAGTCATGCCCGGTGATCTTTTGTACTGGGAAAGTCATGCCCGTTTGAACTTTTGTACTGGGAAAGTCATGCCCGGTGAACTTTTGTATTGGGAAAGTCATGTCCGGTGAACTTTTGTACTGTGAAAGTCATGCCCGGTGAACTTTTGTATTGGGAAAGTCATGCCCGGTGAACATTTGTACTGGGAAAGTCATGCCCGGTGAACGTTTGTATTGGGAAAGTCATGCCCGGTGAACTTTTGTATTGGGAAAGTCATGCCCGGTGAACTTTTGTATTGGGAAAGTCATGCCCGGTCAACTTTTGTATTGAGAAAGTCATGCCCGGTGATCTTTTGTATTGGGAAAGTCATGCCCGGTCAACTTTTGTATGGGAAAAGTCATGCCCGGTGAACTTTTGTATTGGGAAAGTCATGCCCGTCAACTTTTGTATTGGGAAAGTCATGCCCGGTGAACTTTTGTACTGGGAAAGTCATGCCCGGTGATCTTTTGTATTGGGAAAGTCATGCCCGGTGAACTTTTGTATTGGGAAAGTCATGCCCGGTAAACTTTTGTATTGGGAAAGTCATGCCCGGTGATCTTTTGTACTGGGAAAGTCATGCCCGGTGAACTTTTGTATTGGGAATGTCATGCCCGGTGAACTTTTGTATTGGGAAAGTCATGCCCGGTGAACTTTTGTATTGGGAAAGTCATGCCCGGTGAACTTTTGTACTGGGAAAGTCATGCCCGGTGAACTTTTGTACTGGGAAAGTCATGCCCGGTCAACTTTTGTACTGGGAAAGTCATGCCCGGTGAACTTTTGTACTGGGAAAGTCATGCCCGGTCAACTTTTGTATTGGGAAAGTCATGCCCGGTGATCTTTTGTACTGGGAAATTCATGCCCGGTGAACTTTTGTACTGGGAAAGTCATGCCCGGTCAACTTTTGTATGGGAAAAGTCATGCCCGGTGATCTTTTGTATTGGGAAAGTCATGCCCGGTCATCTTTTGTATTGGGAAAGTCATGCCCGGTCAACTTTTGTATGGGAAAAGTCATGCCCGGTGATCTTTTGTATTGGGAAAGTCATGCCCGGTCATCTTTTGTATTGGGAAAGTCATGCCCGGTCAACTTTTGTATGGGAAAAGTCATGCCCGGTCAACTTTTGTATTGGGAAAGTCATGCCCGGTGATCTTTTGTACTGGGAAAGTCATGCCCGGTGAACTTTTGTATTGGGAAAGTCATGCCCGGTCAACTTTTGTTTTGGGAAAGTCATGCCCGGTGAACTTTTGTATTGGGAAAGTCATGCCCGGTGAACTTTTGTATTGGGAAAGTCATGCCCGGTGAACTTTTGTATTGGGAAAGTCATGCCCGGTGATCTTTTGTACTGGGAAAGTAATGCCAGGTCAACTTTTGTATTGGGAAAGTCATGCCCTGCCAACTTTTGTACTGGGAAAGTCATGCCCGGTGAACTTTTGTATTGGGAAAGTCATGCCCGGTGAACTTTTGTATTGGGAAAGTCATGCCCGGTGAACTTTTGTATTGGGAAAGTCATGCCCGGTGAACTTTTGTATTGGGAAAGTCATGCCCGGTGAACTTTTGTATTGGGAAAGTCATGCCCGGTGAACATTTGTATTGGGAAAGTCATGCCCGGTCAACTTTTGTATTGGGAAAGTCATGCCCGGTCAACTTTTGTATTGGGAAAGTCATGCCCGGTCAACTTTTGTATTGGGAAAGTCATGCCCGGTGATCTTTTGTACTGGGAAAGTCATGCCCGGTGATCTTTTGTACTGGGAAAGTCATGCCCGGTCAACTTTTGTATTAGGAAAGTCATGCCCGGTCAACTTTTGTATTGGGAAAGTCATGCCCGGTCAACTTTTGTATTGGGAAAGTCATGCCCGGTGAACTTTTGTACTGGGAAAGTCATGCCCGGTGAACTTTTGTATTGGGAAAATCATGCCCGGTGAACTTTTGTATTGGGAAAGTCATGCCCGGTGATCTTTTGTACTGGGAAAGTCATGCCCGGTCAACTTTTGTATTAGGAAAGTCATGCCCGGTCAACTTTTGTATTGGGAAAGTCATGCCCGGTCAACTTTTGTATTGGGAAAGTCATGCCCGGTGAACTTTTGTACCGGGAAAGTCATGCCCGGTGAACTTTTGTATTGGGAAAATCATGCCCGGTGAACTTTTGTATGGGAAAGTCATGCCCGGTGAACTTTTGTATTGGGAAAGTCATGCCCGGTGAACTTTTGTATTTGGAAAGTCATGCCCGGTGAACTTTTGTACTGGGAAAGTCATGCCCGGTGAACTTTTGTATTGGGAAAGTCATGCCCGGTCAACTTTTGTATGGGAAAAGTCATGCCCGGTGAACTTTTGTATTGGGAAAGTCATGCCCCGTGAACTTTTGCATGGGAAAAGTCATGCCCGGTGAACTTTTGTATGGGAAAAGTCATGCCCGGTGAACTTTTGTATTGGGAAAGTCATGCCCGGTGAACTTTTGTACTGGGAAAGTCATGCACGGTGATCTTTTGTAGGAGAAAAGTCATGCCCGGTGAACTTTTGTATTGGGAAAGTCATGCCCGGTGAACTTTTGTACTGGGAAAGTCATGCCCGGTGATCTTTTGTACTGGGAAAGCCATGCCCGGTGAACTTTTGTATTGGGAAAGTCATGCCCGGTGAACTTTTGTATTGGGAAAGTCATGCCCGGTGAACTTTTGTATTGGGAAAGTCATGCCCGGTGAACTTTTGTATTGGGAAAGTCATGCCCGGTCAACTTTTGTATTGGGAAAGTCATGCCCGGTCAACTTTTGTATTGGGAAAGTCATGCCCGGTGAACTTTTGTATGGGAAAAGTCATGCCCGGTGAACTTTTGTATTGGGAAAGTCATGCCCGGTGAACTTTTGTATTGGGAAAGTCATGCCCGGTGAACTTTTGTATTGGGAAAGTCATGCCCGGTGATCTTTTGTACTGGGAAAGTCATGCCCGGTGAACTTTTGTATGGGAAAAGTCATGCCCGGTGAACTTTTGTATTGGGAATGTCATGCCCAGTGAACATTTGTATGGGAAAAGTCATGCCCGGTGAACTTTTGTATTGGGAAAGTCATGCCCGGTGAACTTTTGTATTGGGAAAGTCATGCCCGGTGAACTTTTGTACTGGGAAAGTCATGCCCGGTGAACTTTTGTACTGGGAAAGTCATGCCCGGTGAACTTTTGTATTGGGAAAGTCATGTCCGGTGAACTTTTGTATGGGAAAAGTCATGCCCGGTGAACTTTTGTATTGGGAAAGTAATGCCCGGTGATCTTTTGTACTGGGAAAGTCATGCCCGGTCAACTTTTGTATTAGGAAAGTCATGCCCGGTGAACTTTTGTATTGGGAAAGTCATGCCCGGTCAACTTTTGTATGGGAAAAGTCATGCCCGGTGAAATTTTGTATTGGGAAAGTCATGCCCGGTGAACTTTTGCATGGGAAAAGTCATGCCCGGTGAACTTTTGTATGGGGAAAGTCATGCCCGGGCAACTTTTGTATTGGGAAAGTCATGCCCGGTGAACTTTTGTACTGGGAAAGTCATGCCCGGTGAACTTTTGTATTGGGAAAGTCATGCCCGGTGATCTTTTGTACTGGGAAAGTCATGCCCGGTGAACTTTTGTATTGGGAAAGTCATGCCCGGTGAACTTTTGTATTGGGAAAATCATGCCCGGTGAACTTTTGTATTGGGAAAGTCATGCCCGGTGAACTTTTGTATTGGGAAAGTCAAGCCCGGTGAACTTTTGTATTGGGAAAGTCATGCCCGGTCAACTTTTGTATTGGGAAAGTCATGCCCGGTGAACTTTTGTACTGGGAAAGTCATGCCCGGTGAACTTTTGTATTGGGAAAGTCATGCCCGGTGAACTTTTGTATTGGGAAAGTCATGCCCGGTCAACTTTTGTATTGGGAAAGTCATGCCCGGTGAACTTTTGTACTGGGAAAGTCATGCCCGGTGAACTGTTGTATGGGAAAGTCATGCCCGGTGAACTTTTGTACTGGGAAAGTCATGCCCGGTGAACTTTTGTATTGGGAAAGTCATGCCCGGTGAACTTTTGTACTGGGAAAGTCATGCCCGGTGAACTTTTGTATTGGGAAAGTCATGCCCGGTCAACTTTTGTATGGGAAAAGTCATGCCCGGTGAACTTTTGTATTGGGAAAGTCATGCCCGGTGAACTTTTGCATGGGAAAAGTCATGCCCGGTGAACTTTTGTATGGGAAAAGTCATGCCCGGTGAACTTTTGTATTGGGAAAGTCATGCCCGGTCAACTTTTGTATTGGGAAAGTCATGCCCGGTGAACTTTTGTATGGGAAAAGTCATGCCCGGTGAACTTTTGTATTGGGAAAGTCATGCCCGGTGAACTTTTGTATGGGAAAAGTCATGCCCGGTGAACTTTTGTATTGGGAAAGTCATGCCCGGTGAACTTTTGTATTGGGAAAGTCATGCCCGGTGAACTTTTGTACTGGGAAAGTCATGCCCGGTGAACTTTTGTATTTGGAAAGTCATGCCCGGTGAACTTTTGTATTGGGAAAGTCATGCCCGGTGAACTTTTGTATTGGGAAAGTCATGCACGGTGAACTTTTGTATTGGGAAAGTCATGCCCGGTGATCTTTTGTACTGGGAAAGTCATGCCCGGTGAACTTTTGTATGGGAAAAGTCATGCCCGGTGAACTTTTGTATTGGGAAAGTCATGCCCGGTGAACATTTGTATGGGAAAAGTCATGCCCGGTGAACTTTTGTACTGGGAAAGTCATGCCCGGTGAACTTTTGTACTGGGAAAGTCATGCCCGGTGAACTTTTGTATTGGGAAAGTCATGCCCGGTGAACTTTTGTATGGGAAAAGTCATGCCCGGTGAACTTTTGTATTGGGAAAGTCATGCCCGGTGATCTTTTGTACTGGGAAAGTCATGCCCGGTCAACTTTTGTATTAGGAAAGTCATGCCCGGTGAACTTTTGTACTGGGAAAGTCATGCCCGGTGAACTTTTGTATTGGGAAAGTCATGCCCGGTGATCTTTTGTACTGGGAAAGTCATGCCCGGTCAACTTTTGTATTAGGAAAGTCATGCCCGGTCAACTTTTGTATTGGGAAAGTCATGCCCGGTGAACTTTTGTATGGGAAAGTCATGCCCGGTGAACTTTTGTATTGGGAAAGTCATGCCCGGTGAACTTTTGTATGGGAAAGTCATGCCCGGTGAACTTTTGTATTGGGAAAGTCATGCCCGGTGAACTTTTGTATTGGGAAAGTCATGCCCGGTGAACTTTTGTACTGGGAAAGTCATGCCCGGTGAACTTTTGTATTGGGAAAGTCATGCCCAGTCAACTTTTGTATGGGAAAAGTCATGCCCGGTGAAATTTTGTATTGGGAAAGTCATGCCCGGTGAACTTTTGCATGGGAAAAGTCATGCCCGGTGAACTTTTGTATGGGGAAAGTCATGCCCGGTGATCTTTTGTACTGGGAAAGTCATGCCCGGTGAACTTTTGTATTGGGAAAGTCATGCCCGGTGAACTTTTGTATTGGGAAAGTCATGCCCGGTGAACTTTTGTATTGGGAAAGTCATGCCCGGTGAACTTTTGTATTGGGAAAGTCATGCCCGGTGAACTTTTGTATTGGGAAAGTCATGCCCGGTCAACTTTTGTATTGGGAAAGTCATGCCCGGTGAACTTTTGCACTGGGAAAGTCATGCCCGGTGAACTTTTGTATTGGGAAAGTCATGCCCGGTGAACTTTTGTATTGGGAAAGTCATGCCCGGTGAACTTTTGTATTGGGAAAGTCATGCCCGGTGAACTTTTGTACTGGGAAAGTCATGCCCGGTGAACTGTTGTATGGGAAAGTCATGCCCGGTGAACTTTTGTACTGGGAAAGTCATGCCCGGTGAACTTTTTTATTGGGAAAGTCATGCCCGGTGAACTTTTGTATTGGGAAAGTCATGCCCGGTAATCTTTTGTACTGGGAAAGTCATGCCCGGTGAACTTTTGTATTGGGAAAGTCATGCCCGGTGAACTTTTGCATGGGAAAAGTCATGCCCGGTGAACTTTTGTATGGGAAAAGTCATGCCCGGTGAACTTTTGTATTGGGAAAGTCATGCCCGGTGAACTTTTGTATTGGGAAAGTCATGCCCGGTGAACTTTTGTATTGGGAAAGTCATGCCCGGTGAACTTTTGTATTGGGAAAGTCATGCCTGGTCAACTTTTGTATTGGGAAAGTCATGCCCGGTGAACTTTTGTATTGGGAAAGTCATGCCCGGTGAACTTTTGTATTGGGAAAGTCATGCCCGGTGAACTTTTGTATTGGGAAAGTCATGCCCGGTGATCTTTTGTACTGGGAAAGTCATGCCCGGTGAACTTTTGTATTGGGAAAGTCATGCCGGTGAACTTTTGTATTGGGAAAGTCATGCCCGGTGAACTTTTGTGTTGGGAAAGTCATGCCCGGTGAACATTTGTACTGGGAAAGTCATGCCCGGTCAACTTTTGTATTGGGAAAGTCATGCCCGGTGATCTTTTGTACTGGGAAAGTCATGCCCGGTGAACTTTTGTATGGGAAAAGTCATGCCCGGTGAACTTTTGTATTGGGAAAGTCATGCCCGGTGAACTTTTGTATTGGGAAAGTCATGCCCGGTCAACTTTTGTATTGGGAAAGTCATGCCCGGTGATCTTTTGTACTGGGAAAGTCATGCCCGGTGAACTTTTGTACTGGGAAAGTCATGCCCGGTGAACTTTTGTATTGGGAAAGTCATGCCCGGTGAACTTTTGTATTGGGAAAGTCATGCCCGGTGAACTTTTGTATTGGGAAAGTCATGCCCGGTGATCTTTTGTATTGGGAAAGTCATGCCCGGTGAACTTTTGTATGGGAAAAGTCATGCCCGGTGAACTTTTGTATTGGGAAAGTCATGCCCGGTCAACTTTTGTATTGGGAAAGTCATGCCCGGTGATCTTTTGTATTGGGTAAGTCATGCCCGGTCAACTTTTGTATGGGAAAAGTCATGCCCGGTGAACTTTTGTATTGGGAAAGTAATGCCCGGTGAACTTTTGTATTGGGAAAGTCATGCCCGGTGAACTTTTGTATTGGGAAAGTCATGCCCGGTGAACTTTTGTACTGGGAAAGTCATGCCCGGTGAACTTTTGTATTGGGAAAGTCATGCCCGGTGAACTTTTGTATTGGGAAAGTCATGCCCGGTGAACTTTTGTATTGGGAAAGTCATGCCCGGTGAACTTTTGTATTGGGAAAGTCATGCCCGGTGAACTTTTGTATTGGGAAAGTCATGCCCGGTGAACTTTTGTACTGGGAAGGTCATGCCCGGTGAACTTTTGTATTGGGAAAGTCATGCCCGGTGAACTTTTGTACTGGGAAAGTCATGCCCGGTGAACTTTTGTATTGGGAAAGTCATGCCCGGTGAACTTTTGTATTGGGAAAGTCATGCCCGGTGAACTTTTATATTGGGAAAGTCATGCCCGGTGATCTTTTGTACTGGGAAAGTCATGCACGGTGAACTTTTGTATTGGTAAAGTCATGCCCGGTGAACTTTTGTATTGGAAAAGTCATGCCCGGTGAAGATTTGTACTGGGAAAGTCATGCCCGGTCAACTTTTGTATTGGGAAAGTCATGCCCGGTGATCTTTTGTACTGGGAAAGTCATGCCCGGTGAACTTTTGTATGGGAAAAGTCATGCCCGGTGAACTTTTGTATTGGGAAAGTCATGCCCGGTGAACTTTTGTATTGGGAAAGTCATGCCCGGTGAACTTTTGTATTGGGAAAGTCATGCCCGGTGAACATTTGTACTGGGAAAGTCATGCCCGGTCAACTTTTGTATTGGGAAAGTCATGCCCGGTGATATTTGTACTGGGAAAGTCATGCCCGGTGAACTTTTGTATGGGAAAAGTCATGCCCGGTGATCTTTTGTACTAGGAAAGTCATGTCAGGTGAACTTTTGTACTGGGAATGTCATGCCCGGTGAACTTTTGTATTGGGAAAGTCATGCCCGGTGAACTTTTGTATTGGGAAAGTCATGCCCGGTGAACTCTTGTATTGGGAAAGTCATGCCCGGTGATCTTTTGTATTGGGAAAGTCATGCCCGGTGAACTTTTGTATGGGAAAAGTCATGCCCGGTGAACTTTTGTATTGGGAAAGTCATGCCCGGTCAACTTTTGTATTGGGAAAGTCATGCCCGGTGATCTTTTGTATTGGGAAAGTCATGCCCGGTCAACTTTTGTATGGGAAAAGTCATGCCCGGTGAACTTTTGTATTGGGAAAGTCATGCCCGGTCAACTTTTGTATGGGAAAAGTCATGCCCGGTGAACTTTTGTATTGGGAAAGTCATGCCCGGTCAACTTTTGTATTGGGAAAGTCATGCCCGGTGATCTTTTGTATTGGGAAAGTCATGCCCGGTCAACTTTTGTATGGGAAAAGTCATGCCCGGTGAACTTTTGTATTGGGAAAGTTATGCCCGGTCAACTTTTGTATTGGGAAAGTCATGCCCGTTGAAGTTTTGTATTGGGAAAGTCATGCCCGGTGAACTTTTGTACTGGGAAAGTCATGCCCGGTGAACTTTTGTATTGGGAAAGTCATGCCCGGTGATCTTTTGTACTGGGAAAGTCATGCCCGTTGAACTTTTGTATTGGGAAAGTCATGCTCGGTGAACTTTTGTATGGGAAAAGTCATTCCCGGTGAACTTTTGTATGGGAAAAGTCATGCCCGGTCATCTTTTGTACTGGGAAAGTCATGCCCGGTGAACTTTTGTATTGGGAAAGTCATGCCCGGTGAACTTTTGTATTGGGAAAGTCATGCCCGGTGATCTTTTGTACTGGGAAAGTCATGCCCGGTCAACTTTTGTATTGGGAAAGTCATGCCGGGTGAACTTTTGTACTGGGAAAGTCATGCCCGGTGAACTTTTGTATTGGGAAAGTCATGCCCGGTGAACTTTTGTATTGGGAAAGTCATGCCCGGTGAACTTTTGTATTGGGAAAGTCATGCCCGGTGAACTTTTGTATTGGGAAAGTCATGCCCGGTCAACTTTTGTATGGGAAAAGTCATGCCCGGTGAACTTTTGTATTGGGAAAGTCATGCCCGATGAACTTTTGTATTGGGAAAGTCATGCCCGGTGAACTCTTGTATTGGGAAAGTCATGCCCGGTGAACTTTTGTATTGGGAAAGTCATGCCCGGTGAACTTTTGTATTGGGAAAGTCATGCCCGGTCAACTTTTGTATTGGGAAAGTCATGCCCGGTGAACTTTTGTATTGGGAAAGTCATGCCCGGTGAACTTTTGTATTGGGAAAGTCATGCCCGGTGATCTTTTGTACTGGGAAAGTCATGCCCGTTTGAACTTTTGTACTGGGAAAGTCATGCCCGGTGAACTTTTGTATTGGGAAAGTCATGCCCGGTGAACTTTTGTACTGTGAAAGTCATGCCCGGTGAACTTTTGTATTGGGAAAGTCATGCCCGGTGAACATTTGTACTGGGAAAGTCATGCCCGGTGAACGTTTGTATTGGGAAAGTCATGCCCGGTGAACTTTTGTATTGGGAAAGTCATGCCCGGTGAACTTTTGTATTGGGAAAGTCATGCCCGGTCAACTTTTGTATTGAGAAAGTCATGCCCGGTGATCTTTTGTATTGGGAAAGTCATGCCCGGTCAACTTTTGTATGGGAAAAGTCATGCCCGGTGAACTTTTGTATTGGGAAAGTCATGCCCGTCAACTTTTGTATTGGGAAAGTCATGCCCGGTGAACTTTTGTATTGGGAAAGTCATGCCCGGTGAACTTTTGTACTGGGAAAGTCATGCCCGGTGAACTTTTGTATTGGGAAAGTCATGCCCGGTGATCTTTTGTACTGGGAAAGTCATGCCCGGTGAACTTTTGTATTGGGAAAGTCATGCCCGGTGATCTTTTGTACTGGGAAAGTCATGCCCGGTGAACTTTTGTATTGGGAAAGTCATGCCCGGTGAACTTTTGTATTGGGAAAGTCATGCCCGGTGAACATTTGTACTGGGAAAGTCATGCCCGGTGAACTTTTGTATTGGGAAAGTCATGCCCGGTGAACTTTTGTATTGGGAAAGTCATGCCCGGAGATCTTTTGTACTGGGAAAGTCATGCCCGGTGAACTTTTGTATGGGAAAAGTCATGCCCGGTGATCTTTTGTACTGGGAAAGTCATGCCCGGTGAACTTTTGTATGGGAAAAGTCATGCCCGGTGAACTTTTGTATGGGAAAAGTCATGCCCGGTGAACTTTTGTATTGGGAAAGTCATGCCCGGTGAACTTTTGTATTGGGAAATTCATGCCCGGTGAACTTTTGTACTGGGAAAGTCATGCCCGGTGAACTTTTGTATTGGGAATGTCATGCCCGGTGAACTTTTGTATTGGGAAAGTCATGCCCGGTGAACTTTTGTATTGGGAAAGTCATGCCCGGTGAACTTTTGTATTGGGAAAGTCATGCCCGGTCAACTTTTGTATGGGAAAAGTCATGCCCGGTGAACTTTTGTATTGGGAAAGTCATGCCCGGTGAACTTTTGTATTGGGAAAGTCATGCCCGGTGAACTTTTGTATTGGGAAAGTCATGCCCGGTGAACTTTTGTATTGGGAAAGTCATGCCCGGTGAACTTTTGTATTGGGAAAGTCATGCCCGGTGAACTTTTGTATGGGAAAAGTCATGCCCGGTGAACTTTTGTATTGGGAAAGTCATGCCCGGTGAACTTTTGTATTGGGAAAGTCATGCCCGGTGAACTTTTGTACTGGGAAAGTCATGTCCGGTGAACTTTTGTATTGGGAAAGTCATGCCCGGTGATTTTTGTATTGGGAAAGTCATGCCCGGTGAACTTTTGTATTGGGAAAGTCATGCCCGGTGAACTTTTGTATTGGGAAAGTCATGCCCGGTGAACTTTTGTATTGGGAAAGTCATGCCCGGTGAACTTTTGTATTGTGAAAGTCATGCCCGGTGAACTTTTGTATTGGGAAAGTCATGCCCGGTGAACTTTTGTATTGGGAAAGTCATGCCCGGTGAACTTTTGTATTGGGAAAGTCATGCCCGGTGAACTTTTGTATTAGGAAAGTCATGCCCGGTGAACTTTTGTACTGGGAAAGTCATGCCCGGTCAACTTTTGTATTAGGAAAGTCATGCCCGGTGAACTTTTGTACTGGGAAAATCATGCCCGGTGAACTTTTGTATTGGGAAAGTCATGCCCGGTGAACTTTTGTATTGGGAAAGTCATGCCCGGTGAACTTTTGTATTGGGAAAGTCATGCCCGGTGAACTTTTGTATTGGGAAAGTCATGCCCGGTGAACTTTTGTATTGGGAAAGTCATGCCCGGTGATCTTTTGTACTGGGAAAGTCATGCCCGGTCAACTTTTGTATTGAGAAAGTCATGCCCGGTGATTTTTGTATTGGGAAAGTCATGCCCGGTGAACTTTTGTATTGGGAAAGTCATGCCCGGTGAACTTTTGTATTGGGAAAGTCATGCCCGGTGAACTTTTGTATTGGGAAAGTCATGCCCGGTGAACTTTTGTATTGGGAAAGTCATGCCCGATGAACTTTTGTATTGGGAAAGTCATGCCCGGTGAACTTTTGTACTGGGAAAGTCATGCCCGGTGAACTTTTGTATTGGGAAAGTCATGCCCGGTGAACTTTTGTATTGGGAAAGTCATGCCCGGTGAACTTTTGTACTGGGAAAGTCATGCCCGGTGAACTTTTGTACTGGGAAAGTCATGCCCGGTGAACTTTTGTATGGGAAAAGTCATGCCCGGTGAACTTTTGTATTGGGAAAGTCATGCCCGGTGAACTTTTGTATTGGGAAAGTCATGCCCGGTGATCTTTTGTATTGGGAAAGTCATGCCCGGTGAACTTTTGTATGGGAAAAGTCATGCCCGGTGAACTTTTGTATTGGGAAAGTCATGCCCGGTGAACTTTTGTACGGGAAAAGTCATGCCCGGTGAACCTTTGTATTGGGAAAGTCATGCCCGGTCAACTTTTGTATTGGGAAAGTCATGCCCGGTGAACTTTTGTATGGGAAAAGTCATGCCCGGTGAACTTTTGTATTGGGAAAGTCATGCCCGGTGAACTTTTGTATTGGGAAAGTCATGCCCGGTGAACTTTTGTATTGGGAAAGTCATGCCCGGTGAACTTTTGTATTGGGAAAGTCATGCCCGGTGAACTTTTGTATTGGGAAAGTCATGCTCGGTGATCTTTTGTACTGGGAAAGTCATGCCCGGTGAACTTTTGTATTGGGAAAGTCATGCCCGGTGAACTTTTGTATTGGGAAAGTCATGCCCGGTGAACTTTTGTATTGGGAAAGTCATGCCCGGTGAACTTTTGTATTGGGAGAGTCATGCCCGGTGAACTTTTGTATTGGGAAAGTCATGCCCGGTGAACTTTTGTATTGTTAAAGTCATGCCCGGTGAACTTTTGTATTGGGAAAGTCATGCCCGGTGAACATTTGTACTGGGAAAGTCATGCCCGGTGAACTTTTGCATTGGGAAAGTCATGCCCGGTGAACTTTTGTATTGGGAAAGTCATGCCCGGAGATCTTTTGTACTGGGAAAGTCATGCCCGGTGAACTTTTGTATGGGAAAAGTCATGCCCGGTGATCTTTTGTACTGGGAAAGTCATGCCCGGTGAACTTTTGTATTGGGAAAGTCATGCCCGGTGAACTTTTGTATTGGGAAAGTCATGCCCGGTGAACTTTTGTATTGGGAAAGTCATGCCCGGTGAACTTTTGTATTGGGAAAGTCATGCCCGGTGAACTTTTGTATTGGGAAAGTCATGCCCGGTGAACTTTTGTATTGGGAAAGTCATGCCCGGTGATCTTTTGTACTGGGAAAGTCATGCCCGGTCAACTTTTGTATTGAGAAAGTCATGCCCGGTGATTTTTGTATTGGGAAAGTCATGCCCGGTGAACTTTTGTATTGGGAAAGTCATGCCCGGTGAACTTTTGTATTGGGAAAGTCATGCCCGGTGAACTTTTGTATTGGGAAAGTCATGCCCGGTGATCTTTTGTACTGGGAAAGTCATGCCCGGTGAACTTTTGTATTGGGAAAGTCATGCCCGGTGAACTTTTGTATTGGGAAAGTCATGCCCGGTGAACTTTTGTATTGGGAAAGTCATGCCCGGTGAACTTTTGTATTGGGAAAGTCATGCCCGGTGATCTTTTGTACTGGGAAAGTCATGCCCGGTGAACTTTTGTATGGGAAAAGTCATGCCCGGTGAACTTTTGTATTGGGAAAGTCATGCCCGGTGAACTTTTGTATGGGAAAAGTCATGCCCGGTGAACCTTTGTATTGGGAAAGTCATGCCCGGTCAACTTTTGTATTGGGAAAGTCATGCCCGGTGAACTTTTGTATGGGAAAAGTCATGCCCGGTGAACTTTTGTATTGGGAAAGTCATGCCCGGTGAACTTTTGTATTGGGAAAGTCATGCCCGGTGAACTTTTTTATTGGGAAAGTCATGCCCGGTCAACTTTTGTATTGGGAAAGTCATGCCCGGTGAACTTTTGTATTGGGAAAGTCATGCCCGGTGATCTTTTGTACTGGGAGAGTCATGCCCGGTGAACTTTTGTATTGGGAAAGTCATGCCCGGTGAACTTTTGTATTGGGAAAGTCATGCCCGGTGAACTTTTGTATTGGGAAAGTCATGCCCGGTGAACTTTTGTATTGGGAGAGTCATGCCCGGTGAACTTTTGTATTGGGAAAGTCATGCCCGGTGAACTTTTGTATTGGGAAAGTCATGCCCGGTGAACTTTTGTATTGGGAAAGTCATGCCCGGTGAACTTTTGTATTGGGAAAAACATGCCCGGTGAACTTTTGTATTGGGAAAGTCATGCCCGGTGAACTTTTGTATTGGGAAAGTCATGCCCGGTGAACTTTTGTATGGGAAAAGTCATGCCCGGTGAACTTTTGTATTGGGAAAGTCATGCCCGGTGAACTTTTGTATTGGGAAAGTCATGCCCGGTGAACTTTTGTACTGGGAAAGTCATGTCCGGTGAACTTTTGTATTGGGAAAGTCATGCCCGGTGATTTTTGTATTGGGAAAGTCATGCCCGGTGAACTTTTGTATTGGGAAAGTCATGCCCGGTGAACTTTTGTATTGGGAAAGTCATGCCCGGTGAACTTTTGTATTGGGAAAGTCATGCCCGGTGAACTTTTGTATTGGGAAAGTCATGCCCGTGAACTTTTGTATTGGGAAAGTCATGCCCGGTGAACTTTTGTATTGGGAAAGTCATGCCCGGTGAACTTTTGTATTGGGAAAGTCATGCCCGGTGAACTTTTGTATTAGGAAAGTCATGCCCGGTGAACTTTTGTACTGGGAAAGTCATGCCCGGTCAACTTTTGTATTAGGAAAGTCATGCCCGGTGAAATTTGTACTGGGAAAATCATGCCCGGTGAACTTTTGTATTGGGAAAGTCATGCCCGGTGAACTTTTGTATTGGGAAAGTCATGCCAGGTGAACTTTTGTATTGGGAAAGTCATGCCCGGTGAACTTTTGTATTGGGAAAGTCATGCCCGGTGATCTTTTGTACTGGGAAAGTCATGCCCGGTCAACTTTTGTATTGAGAAAGTCATGCCCGGTGATTTTTGTATTGGGAAAGTCATGCCCGGTGAACTTTTGTATTGGGAAAGTCATGTCCGGTGAACTTTTGTATTGGGAAAGTCATGCCCGGTGAACTTTTGTATTGGGAAAGTCATGCCCGGTGAACTTTTGTATTGGGAAAGTCATGCCCGATGAACTTTTGTATTGGGAAAGTCATGCCCGGTGAACTTTTGTACTGGGAAAGTCATGCCCGGTGAACTTTTGTATTGGGAAAGTCATGCCCGGTGAACTTTTGTATTGGGAAAGTCATGCCCGGTGAACTTTTGTATTGGGAAAGTCATGCCCGGTGATCTTTTGTACTGGGAAAGTCATGCCCGGTGAACTTTTGTATGGGAAAAGTCATGCCCGGTGAACTTTTGTATTGGGAAAGTCATGCCCGGTGAACATTTGTATGGGAAAAGTCATGCCCGGTGAACCTTTGTATTGGGAAAGTCATGCCCGGTCAACTTTTGTATTGGGAAAGTCATGCCCGGTGAACTTTTGTATGGGAAAAGTCATGCCCGGTGAACTTTTGTATTGGGAAAGTCATGCCCGGTGAACTTTTGTATTGGGAAAGTCATGCCCGGTGAACTTTTGTATTGGGAAAGTCATGCCCGGTGAACTTTTGTATTGGGAAAGTCATGCCCGGTGAACTTTTGTATTGGGAAAGTCATGCCCGGTGATCTTTTGTACTGGGAAAGTCATGCCCGGTGAACTTTTGTATTGGGAAAGTCATGCCCGGTGAACTTTTGTATTGGGAAAGTCATGCCCGGTGAACTTTTGTATTGGGAAAGTCATGCCCGGTGAACTTTTGTATTGGGAGAGTCATGCCCGGTGAACTTTTGTATTGGGAAAGTCATGCCCGGTGAACTTTTGTATTGGGAAAGTCATGCCCGGTGAACTTTTGTATTGGGAAAGTCATGCCCGGTGAACATTTGTACTGGGAAAGTCATGCCCGGTGAACTTTTGTATTGGGAAAGTCATGCCCGGTGAACTTTTGTATTGGGAAAGTCATGCCCGGAGATCTTTTGTACTGGGAAAGTCATGCCCGGTGAACTTTTGTATGGGAAAAGTCATGCCCGGTGATCTTTTGTACTGGGAAAGTCATGCCCGGTGAACTTTTGTATGGGAAAAGTCATGCCCGGTGAACTTTTGTATGGGAAAAGTCATGCACGGTGAACTTTTGTATTGGGAAAGTCATGCCCGGTGAACTTTTGTATGGGAAAAGTCATGCCCGGTGAACTTTTGTATTGGGAAAGTCATGCCCGGTGAACTTTTGTATTGGGAAAGTCATGCCCGGTGAACTTTTGCACTGGGAAAGTCATGTCCGGTGAACTTTTGGATTGGGAAAGTCATGCCCGATGATTTTTGTATTGGGAAAGTCATGCCCGGTGAACTTTTGTATTGGGAAAGTCATGCCCGGTGAACTTTTGTATTGGGAAAGTCATGCCCGGTGAACTTTTGTATTGGGAAAGTCATGCCCTGTGAACTTTTGTATTGGGAAAGTCATGCCCGGTGAACTTTTGTATTGGGAAAGTCATGCCCGGTGAACTTTTGTATTGGGAAAGTCATGCCCGGTCAACTTTTGTATTAGGAAAGTCATGCCCGGTGAACTTTTGTACTGGGAAAGTCATGCCCGGCCAACTTTTGTATTAGGAAAGTCATGCCCGGTGAACTTTTGTACTGGGAAAATCATGCCCGGTGAACTTTTGTATTGGGAAAGTCATGCCCGGTGAACTTTTGTATTGGGAAAGTCATGCCCGGTGAACTTTTGTATTGGGAAAGTCATGCCCGGTGAACTTTTGTATTGGGAAAGTCATGCCCGGTGAACTTTTGTATTGGGAAAGTCATGCCCGGTGATCTTTTGTACTGGGAAAGTCATGCCCGGTCAACTTTTGTATTGAGAAAGTCATGCCCGGTGATTTTTGTATTGGGAAAGTCATGCCCGGTGAACTTTTGTATTGGGAAAGTCATGCCCGGTGAACTTTTGTATTGGGAAAGTCATGCCCGGTGAACTTTTGTATTGGGAAAGTCATGCCCGGTGAACTTTTGTATTGGGAAAGTCATGTTCGATGAACTTTTGTATTGGGAAAGTCATGCCCGGTGAACTTTTGTACTGCGAAAGTCATGCCCGGTGAACTTTTGTATTGGGAAAGTCATGCCCGGTGAACTTTTGTATTGGGAAAGTCATGCCCGGTGAACTTTTGTATTGGGAAAGTCATGCCCGGTGATCTTTTGTACTGGGAAAGTCATGCCCGGTGAAATTTGTATGGGAAAAGTCATGCCCGGTGAACTTTTGTATTGGGAAAGTCATGCCCGGTGAACTTTTGTATGGGAAAAGTCATGCCCGGTGAACCTTTGTATTGGGAAAGTCATGCCCGGTCAACTTTTGTATTGGGAAAGTCATGCCCGGTGAACTTTTGTATGGGAAAAGTCATGCCCGGTGAACTTTTGTATTGGGAAAGTCATGCCCGGTGAACTTTTGTATTGGGAAAGTCATGCCCGGTGAACTTTTGTATTGGGAAAGTCATGCCCGGTCAACTTTTGTATTGGGAAAGTCATGCCCGGTGAACTTTTGTATTGGGAAAGTCATGCCCGGTGATCTTTTGTACTGGGAAAGTCATGCCCGGTGAACTTTTGTATTGGGAAAGTCATGCCCGGTGAACTTTTGTATTGGGAAAGTCATGCCCGGTGAACTTTTGTATTGGGAAAGTCATGCCCGGTGAACTTTTGTATTGGGAGAGTCATGCCCGGTGAACTTTTGTATTGGGAAAGTCATGCCCGGTGAACTTTTGTATTGGGAAAGTCATGCCCGGTGAACTTTTGTATTGGGAAAGTCATGCCCGGTGAACTTTTGTATGGGAAAAGTCATGCCCGGTGAACTTTTGTATTGGGAAAGTCATGCCCGGTGAACTTTTGTATTGGGAAAGTCATGCCCGGTGAACTTTTGTACTGGGAAAGTCATGCCCGGTGAACTTTTGTACTGGGAAAGTCATGCCCGGTCAACTTTTGTATTGGGAAAGTCATGCCCGGTGATCTTTTGTACTGGGAAAGTCATGCCCGGTGAACTTTTGTATTGGGAAAGTCATGCCCGGTGAACTTTTGTATTGGGAATGTCATGCCCGGTGATCTTTTGTACTGGGAAAGTCATGCCCGGTGAACTTTTGTATGGGAAAAGTCATGCCCGGTGATCTTTTGTATGGGAAAAGTCATGCCCGGTGAACTTTTGTATGGGAAAAGTCATGCCCGGTGAACTTTTGTATTGGGAAAGTCATGCCCGGTGAACTTTTGTTTTGGGAAAGTCATGCCCGGTGAACTTTTGTATTGGGAAAGTCATGCCCGGTGAACTTTTGTACTGGGAAAGTCGTGCCCGGTGATCTTTTGTACTGGGAAAGTCATGCCCGGTCAACTTTTGTACTGGGAAAGTCATGCCCGGTGAACTTTTGTATTGGGAAAGTCATGCCCGGTGAACTTTTGTATTGGGAAAGTCATGCCCGGTGAACTTTTGTATTGGGAAAGTCATGCCCGGTGAACTTTTGTATTGGGAAAGTCATGCCCGGTGAACTTTTGTATTGGGAAAGTCATGCCCGGTGAACTTTTGTATTGGGAAAGTCATGCCCGGTAATCTTTTGTACTGGGAAAGTCATGCCCGGTCAACTTTTGTATTGGGAAAGTCATGCCCGGTGAACTTTTGTATTGGGAAAGTCATGCCCGGTGAACTTTTGTATTGGGAAAGTCATGCCCGGTGAACTTTTGTATTGGGAAAGTCATGCCCGGTGAACTTTTGTATTGGGAAAGTCATGCCCGGTGAACTTTTGTATTGGGAAAGTCATGCCCGGTGAACTTTTGTATTGGGAAAGTCATGCCCGGTGAACTTTTTATTGGGAAAGTCATGCCCGGTGAACTTTTGTTTTGGGAAAGTCATGCCCGGTGAACTTTTGTATTGGGAAAGTCATGCCCGGTCAACTTTTGTATTGGGAAAGTCATGCCCGGTCAACTTTTGTATTGGGAAAGTCATGCCCGGTGAACTTTTGTATTGGGAAAGTCATGCCCGGTGATCTTTTGTACTGGGAAAGTCATGCCCGGTGAACTTTTGTATTGGGAAAGTCATGCCCGGTCAACTTTTGTATTGGGAAAGTCATGCCCGGTGAACTTTTGTATTGGGAAAGTCATGCCCGGTGACCTTTTGTACTGGGAAAGTCATGCCCGGTGAACTTTTGTATTGGGAAAGTCATGCCCGGTGAACTTTTGTATTGGGAAAGTCATGCCCGGTCAACTTTTGTATTGGGAAACTCATGCCCGGTGAACTTTTGTACTGGGAAAGTCATGCCCGGTGAACTTTTGTATTGGGAAAGTCATGCCCGGTCAACTTTTGTATTGGGAAAGTCATGCCCGGTGATCTTTTGTACTGGGAAAGTCATGCCCGGTGAACTTTTGTATTGGGAAAGTCATGCCCGGTGAACTTTTGAACTGGGAAAGTCATGCCCGGTGAACTTTTGTACTGGGAAAGTCATGCCCGGTGAACTTTTGTATTGGGAAAGTCATGCCCGGTGAACTTTTGTATTGGGAAAGTCATGCCCGGTGAACTTTTGTATTGGGAAAGTCATGCCCGGTGTATTTTGTATTGGGAAAGTCATGCCCGGTCAACTTATTTGTTGGGAAAGTCATGCCCGGTGAACTTTTGTACTGGGAAAGTCATGCCCGGTGAACTTTTGTATTGGGAAAGTCATGCCCGGTCAACTTTTGTATGGGAAAAGTCATGTCCGGTGAACTTTTGTATGGGAAAAGTCATGCCCGGTGAACTTTTGTATTGGGAAAGTCATGCCCGGTGAACTTTTGTATTGGGAAAGTCATGCCCGGTGATTTTTTGTACTGGGAAAGTCATGCCCGGTGAACTTTTGTATGGGAAAAGTCATGCCCGGTGAACTTTTGTATTGGGAAAGTCATGCCCGGTGATCTTTTGTACTGGGAAAGTCATGCCCGATGAACTTTTGTATTGGGAAAGTCATGCCCGGTTAACTTTTGTATTGGGAAAGTCATGCCCGGTCAACTTTTGTATTGGGAAAGTCATGCCCGGTGATCTTTTGTACTGGGAAAGTCATGCCCGGTGAACTTTTGTACTGGGAAAGTCATGCCCGGTGAACTTTTGTATTGGGAAAGTCATGCCCGGTGATCTTTTGTATTGGGAAAGTCATGCCCGGTGAACTTTTGTATTGGGAAAGTCATGCCCGGTGAACTTTTGTATTGGGAAAGTCATGCCCGGTGAACTTTTGTATTGGGAAAGTCATGCCCGGTGAACTTTTGTATTGGGAAAGTCATGCCCGGTGATCTTTTGTACTGGGAAAGTCATGCCCGGTGAACTTTTGTACTGGGAAAGTCATGCCCGGTCAACTTTTGTATTGGGAAAGTCATGCCCGGTCAACTTTTGTATTGGGAAAGTCATGCCCGGTCAACTTTTGTATTGGGAAAGTCATGCCCGGTGAACTTTTGTATTGGGAAAGTCATGCCCGGTGAACTTTTGTATTGGGAAAGTCATGCCCGGTGAACTTTTGTATTGGGAAAGTCATGCCCGGTGAACTTTTGTATTGGCAAAGTCATGCCCGGTGAACTTTTGTATTGGGAAAGTCATGCCCGGTGATCTTTTGTACTGGGAAAGTCATGCCCGGTCAACTTTTGTATTGGGAAAGTCATGCCCGGTGAACTTTTGTATGGGAAAAGTCATGCCCGGTCAACTTTTGTATTGGGAAAGTCATTCCCGGTGAACTTTTGTATTGGGAAAGTCATGCCCGGTGAACTTTTGTATTGGGAAAGTCATGCCCGGTGAACTTTTGTATTGGGAAAGTCATGCCCGGTCAACTTTTGTGTTGGGAAAGTCATGCCCGGTCAACTTTTGTATGGGAAAAGTCATGCCCGGTGAACTTTTGTATTGGGAAAGTCATGCCCGGTGAACTTTTGTATTGGGAAAGTCATGCCCGGTGAACTTTTGAACTGGGAAAGTCATGCCCGGTGAACTTTTGTACTGGGAAAGTCATGCCCGGTGAACTTTTGTATTGGGAAAGTCATGCCCGGTGAACTTTTGTATTGGGAAAGTCATGCCCGGTGAACTTTTGTATTGGGAAAGTCATGCCCGGTGTATTTTGTATTGGGAAAGTCATGCCCGGTCAACTTTTGTATTGGGAAAGTCATGCCCGGTGAACTTTTGTACTGGGAAAGTCATGCCCGGTGAACTTTTGTATTGGGAAAGTCATGCCCGGTCAACTTTTGTATGGGAAAAGTCATGCCCGGTGAACTTTTGTATGGGAAAAGTCATGTCCGGTGAACTTTTGTATTGGGAAAGTCATGCCCGGTCAACTTTTGTATTGGGAAAGTCATGCCCGGTGAACTTTTGTATTGGGAAAGTCATGCCCGGTGAACTTTTGTATTGGGAAAGTCATGCCCGGTGATATTTTGTACTGGGAAAGTCATGCCCGGTGAACTTTTGTACTGGGAAAGTCATACCCGGTGAACTTTTGTACTGGGAAAGTCATGCCCGGTCAACTTTTGTATTGGGAAAGTCATGCCCGGTGAACTTTTGTATTGGGAAAGTCATGCCCGGTGAACTTTTGTATTGGGAAAGTCATGCCCGGTGATCTTTTGTACTGGGAAAGTCATGCCCGGTGAACTTTTGTACTGGGAAAGTCATGCCCGGTGAACTTTTGTATTGGGAAAGTCATGCCCGGTCAACTTTTGTATTGGGAAAGTCATGCCCGGTGAACTTTTGTATTGGGAAAGTCATGCCCGGTGAACTTTTGTATTGGGAAAGTCATGCCCGGTGATCTTTTGTACTGGGAAAGTCATGCCCGGTGAACTTTTGTATGGGAAAAGTCATGCCCGGTGAACTTTTGTATGGGAAAAGTCATGCCCGGTGAACTTTTGTATTGGGAAAGTCATGCCCGGTGAACTTTTGTACTTGGAAAGTCATGCCCGGTGAACTTTTGTACTGGGAAAGTCATGCCCGGCGAACTTTTGCACTGGGAAAGTCATGCCCGGTGAATATTTGTATTGGGAAAGTCATGCCCGGTGAACTTTTGTATTGGGAAAGTCATGCCCGGTGAACTTTTGTATTGGGAAAGTCATGCCCGGTGATCTTTTGTACTGGGAAAGTCATGCCCGGTGAACTTTTGTATTGGGAAAGTCATGCCCGGTCAACTTTTGTATTGGGAAAGTCATACCCGGTGAACTTTTGTATTGGGAAAGTCATGCCCGGTGAACTTTTGTATTGGGAAAGTCATGCCCGGTGAACTTTTGTATTGCGAAAGTCATGCCCGGTGAACTTTTGTATTGGGAAAGTCATGCCCGGTGAACTTTTGTATTGGGAAAGTCATGCCCGGTGAACTTTTGTACTGGGAAAGTCATGCCGGTGAACTTTTGTATTGGGAAAGTCTGGCCGGTCAACTTTTGTATTGGGAAAATCAT
This sequence comes from Musca autumnalis, assembly GCF_047663935.1. Lineage (NCBI taxonomy): Eukaryota > Metazoa > Arthropoda > Insecta > Diptera > Muscidae > Musca > Musca autumnalis. The sequence goes on from NW_027411688.1 coordinate 210,905, forward strand.
GCCCGGTGATCTTTTGTACTGGGAAAGTCATGCCCGGTGATCTTTTGTACTGGGAAAGTCATGCCCGGTGAACTTTTGTATTAGGAAAGTCATGCCCGGTGAACTTTTGTATTGGGAAAGTCATGCCCGGTGAACTTTTATATGGGAAAAGTCATGCCCGGTGATTTTTGTACTGGCAAAGTCATGCCCGGTGAACTTTTGTATTGGGAAAGTCATGCCCGGTGAACTTTTGTATTGGGAAAGTCATGCCCGGTGATCTTTTGTACTGGGAAAGTCATGCCCGGTGAACTTTTGTATGGGAAAAGTCATGCCCGGTGAACTTTTGTATGGGAAAAGTCATGCCCGGTGAACTTTTGTATTGGGAAAATCATGCCCGGTGATCTTTTGTACTGGGAAAGTCATGCCCGGTGAACTTTTGTATTGGGAAAGTCATGCCCGGTGAACTTTTGTATTGGGAAAGTCATGCCCGGTTAACTTTTGTTTTGGGAAAGTCATGCCCGGTGAACTTTTGTACTGGGAAAGTCATGCCCGGTGAACTTTTGTACTGGGAAAGTCATGCCCGGTCAACTTTTGTATTGGGAAAGTCATGCCCGGTGAACTTTTGTTTTGGAAAGTCATGCCCGGTCAACTTTTGTATTGGGAAAGTCATGCCCGGTGAACTTTTGTACTGGGAAAGTCATGCCCGGTGAACTTTTGTATTGGGAAAGTCATGCCCGGTCAACTTTTGTACTGGGAAAGTCATGCCCGGTGAACTTTTGTATTGGGAAAGTCATGCCCGGTGAACTTTTGTATTGGGAAAGTCATGCCCGGTGAACTTTTGTATTGGGAAAGTCATGCCCGGTGAACTTTTGTATTGGGAAAGTCATGCCCGGTGAACTTTTGTACTGGGAAAGTCATGCCCGGTGATCTTTTGTATGGGAAAAGTCATGCCCGGTGAACTTTTGTATTGGGAAAGTCATGCCCGGTGAACTTTTGTATTGGGAAAGTCATGCCCGGTGAACTTTTGTATTGGGAAAGTCATGCCCGGTGAGCATTTGTACTGGGAAAGTCATGCCCGGTGAACTTTTGTATTGGGAAAGTCATGCCCGGTTAACTTTTGTATTGGGAAAGTCATGCCCGGTCAACTTTTGTATTGGGAAAGTCATGCCCGGTGATCTTTTGTACTGGGAAAGTCATGCCCGATGAACTTTTGTATTGGGAAAGTCATGCCCGGTTAACTTTTGTATTGGGAAAGTCATGCCCGGTCAACTTTTGTATTGGGAAAGTCATGCCCGGTGATCTTTTGTACTGGGAAAGTCATGCCCGGTGAACTTTTGTACTGGGAAAGTCATGCCCGGTGAACTTTTGTATTGGGAAAGTCATGCCCGGTCAACTTTTGTATTGGGAAAGTCATGCCCGGTGATCTTTTGTATTGGGAAAGTCATGCCCGGTGAACTTTTGTATTGGGAAAGTCATGCCCGGTGAACTTTTGTATTGGGAAAGTCATGCCCGGTGAACTTTTGTATTGGGAAAGTCATGCCCGGTGAACTTTTGTATTGGGAAAGTCATGCCCGGTGATCTTTTGTACTGGGAAAGTCATGCCCGGTGAACTTTTGTACTGGGAAAGTCATGCCCGGTTAACTTTTGTATTGGGAAAGTCATGCCCGGTTAACTTTTGTATTGGGAAAGTCATGCCCGGTCAACTTTTGTATTGGGAAAGTCATGCCCGGTGATCTTTTGTACTGGGAAAGTCATGCCCGATGAACTTTTGTATTGGGAAAGTCATGCCCGGTTAACTTTTGTATTGGGAAAGTCATGCCCGGTCAACTTTTGTATTGGGAAAGTCATGCCCGGTGATCTTTTGTACTGGGAAAGTCATGCCCGGTGAACTTTTGTACTGGGAAAGTCATGCCCGGTGAACTTTTGTATTGGGAAAGTCATGCCCGGTCAACTTTTGTATTGGGAAAGTCATGCCCGGTGATCTTTTGTATTGGGAAAGTCATGCCCGGTGAACTTTTGTATTGGGAAAGTCATGCCCGGTGAACTTTTGTATTGGGAAAGTCATGCCCGGTGAACTTTTGTATTGGGAAAGTCATGCCCGGTGAACTTTTGTATTGGGAAAGTCATGCCCGGTGATCTTTTGTACTGGGAAAGTCATGCCCGGTGAACTTTTGTACTGGGAAAGTCATGCCCGGTGAACTTTTGTATTGGGAAAGTCATGCCCGGTCAACTTTTGTATTGGGAAAGTCATGCCCGGTCAACTTTTGTATTGGGAAAGTCATGCCCGGTGAACTTTTGTATTGGGAAAGTCATGCCCGGTGAACTTTTGTATTGGGAAAGTCATGCCCGGTGAACTTTTGTATTGGGAAAGTCATGCCCGGTGAACTTTTGTATTGGCAAAGTCATGCCCGGTGAACTTTTGTATTGGGAAAGTCATGCCCGGTGATCTTTTGTACTGGGAAAGTCATGCCCGGTCAACTTTTGTATTGGGAAAGTCATGCCCGGTGAACTTTTGTATGGGAAAAGTCATGCCCGGTCAACTTTTGTATTGGGAAAGTCATTCCCGGTGAACTTTTGTATTGGGAAAGTCATGCCCGGTGAACTTTTGTATTGGGAAAGTCATGCCCGGTGAACTTTTGTATTGGGAAAGTCATGCCCGGTCAACTTTTGTGTTGGGAAAGTCATGCCCGGTCAACTTTTGTATGGGAAAAGTCATGCCCGGTGAACTTTTGTATTGGGAAAGTCATGCCCGGTGAACTTTTGTATTGGGAAAGTCATGCCCGGTGAACTTTTGAACTGGGAAAGTCATGCCCGGTGAACTTTTGTACTGGGAAAGTCATGCCCGGTGAACTTTTGTATTGGGAAAGTCATGCCCGGTGAACTTTTGTATTGGGAAAGTCATGCCCGGTGAACTTTTGTATTGGGAAAGTCATGCCCGGTGTATTTTGTATTGGGAAAGTCATGCCCGGTCAACTTTTGTATTGGGAAAGTCATGCCCGGTGAACTTTTGTACTGGGAAAGTCATGCCCGGTGAACTTTTGTATTGGGAAAGTCATGCCCGGTCAACTTTTGTATGGGAAAAGTCATGCCCGGTGAACTTTTGTATGGGAAAAGTCATGTCCGGTGAACTTTTGTATTGGGAAAGTCATGCCCGGTCAACTTTTGTATTGGGAAAGTCATGCCCGGTGAACTTTTGTATTGGGAAAGTCATGCCCGGTGAACTTTTGTATTGGGAAAGTCATGCCCGGTGATATTTTGTACTGGGAAAGTCATGCCCGGTGAACTTTTGTACTGGGAAAGTCATACCCGGTGAACTTTTGTACTGGGAAAGTCATGCCCGGTCAACTTTTGTATTGGGAAAGTCATGCCCGGTGAACTTTTGTATTGGGAAAGTCATGCCCGGTGAACTTTTGTATTGGGAAAGTCATGCCCGGTGATCTTTTGTACTGGGAAAGTCATGCCCGGTGAACTTTTGTACTGGGAAAGTCATGCCCGGTGAACTTTTGTATTGGGAAAGTCATGCCCGGTCAACTTTTGTATTGGGAAAGTCATGCCCGGTGAACTTTTGTATTGGGAAAGTCATGCCCGGTGAACTTTTGTATTGGGAAAGTCATGCCCGGTGATCTTTTGTACTGGGAAAGTCATGCCCGGTGAACTTTTGTATGGGAAAAGTCATGCCCGGTGAACTTTTGTATGGGAAAAGTCATGCCCGGTGAACTTTTGTATTGGGAAAGTCATGCCCGGTGAACTTTTGTACTTGGAAAGTCATGCCCGGTGAACTTTTGTACTGGGAAAGTCATGCCCGGCGAACTTTTGTACTGGGAAAGTCATGCCCGGTGAATATTTGTATTGGGAAAGTCATGCCCGGTGAACTTTTGTATTGGGAAAGTCATGCCCGGTGAACTTTTGTATTGGGAAAGTCATGCCCGGTGATCTTTTGTACTGGGAAAGTCATGCCCGGTGAACTTTTGTATTGGGAAAGTCATGCCCGGTCAACTTTTGTATTGGGAAAGTCATACCCGGTGAACTTTTGTATTGGGAAAGTCATGCCCGGTGAACTTTTGTATTGGGAAAGTCATGCCCGGTGAACTTTTGTATTGCGAAAGTCATGCCCGGTGAACTTTTGTATTGGGAAAGTCATGCCCGGTGAACTTTTGTATTGGGAAAGTCATGCCCGGTGAACTTTTGTACTGGGAAAGTCATGCCGGTGAACTTTTGTATTGGGAAAGTCTGGCCGGTCAACTTTTGTATTGGGAAAATCATGCCCGGTGATCTTTTGTACTGGGAAAGTCATGCCCGGTGATCTTTTGTACTGGGAAAGTCATGCCCGGTGAACTTTTGTATTAGGAAAGTCATGCCCGGTGAACTTTTGTATTGGGAAAGTCATGCCCGGTGAACTTTTGTATGGGAAAAGTCATGCCCGGTGATTTTTGTACTGGCAAAGTCATGCCCGGTGAACTTTTGTATTGGGAAAGTCATGCCCGGTGAACTTTTGTATTGGGAAAGTCATGCCCGGTGATCTTTTGTACTGGGAAAGTCATGCCCGGTGAACTTTTGTATGGGAAAAGTCATGCCCGGTGAACTTTTGTATGGGAAAAGTCATGCCCGGTGAACTTTTGTATTGGGAAAATCATGCCCGGTGATCTTTTGTACTGGGAAAGTCATGCCCGGTGAACTTTTGTATTGGGAAAGTCATGCCCGGTGAACTTTTGTATTGGGAAAGTCATGCCCGGTTAACTTTTGTTTTGGGAAAGTCATGCCCGGTGAACTTTTGTACTGGGAAAGTCATGCCCGGTGAACTTTTGTACTGGGAAAGTCATGCCCGGTCAACTTTTGTATTGGGAAAGTCATGCCCGGTGAACTTTTGTTTTGGAAAGTCATGCCCGGTCAACTTTTGTATTGGGAAAGTCATGCCCGGTGAACTTTTGTACTGGGAAAGTCATGCCCGGTGAACTTTTGTATTGGGAAAGTCATGCCCGGTCAACTTTTGTACTGGGAAAGTCATGCCCGGTGAACTTTTGTATTGGGAAAGTCATGCCCGGTGAACTTTTGTATTGGGAAAGTCATGCCCGGTGAACTTTTGTATTGGGAAAGTCATGCCCGGTGAACTTTTGTATTGGGAAAGTCATGCCCGGTGAACTTTTGTACTGGGAAAGTCATGCCCGGTGATCTTTTGTATGGGAAAAGTCATGCCCGGTGAACTTTTGTATTGGGAAAGTCATGCCCAGTGAACTTTTGTATTGGGAAAGTCATGCCCGGTGAACTTTTGTATTGGGAAAGTCATGCCCGGTGAGCATTTGTACTGGGAAAGTCATGCCCGGTCAACTTTTGTATTGGGAAAGTCATGCCCGGTGATCTTTTGTACTGGGAAAGACATGCCCGGTGAACTTTTGTATTGGGAAAGTCATGCCCAGTGAACTTTTGTATTGGGAAAGTCATGCCCGGTGAACTTTTGTATTGGGAAAGTCATGCCCGGTGAACTTTTGCATGGGAAAAGTCATGCCCGGTGAACTTTTGTATGGGAAAAGTCATGCCCGGTGAACTTTTGTATTGGGAAAGTCATGCCCGGTGAACTTTTGTACTGGGAAAGACATGCCCGGTGAACTTTTGTATTGGGAAAGTCATGCCCGGTGAACTTTTGCATGGGAAAAGTCATGCCCGGTGAACTTTTGTATGGGAAAAGTCATGCCCGGTGAACTTTTGTATTGGGAAAGTCATGCCCGGTGAACTTTTGTACTGGGAAAGACATGCCCGGTGAACTTTTGTATTGGGAAAGTCATGCCCGGTGAACTTTTGTATTGGGAAAGTCATGCCCGGTGAGCATTTGTACTGGGAAAGTCATGCCCGGTCAACTTTTGTATTGGGAAAGTCATGCCCGGTGATCTTTTGTACTGGGAAAGACATGCCCGGTGAACTTTTGTATTGGGAAAGTCATGCCCAGTGAACTTTTGTATTGGGAAAGTCATGCCCGGTGAACTTTTGTATTGGGAAAGTCATGCCCGGTGAACTTTTGTATTGGGAAAGTCATGCCCGGTGAACTTTTGTATTGGGAAAGTTATGCCCGGTGATCTTTTGTACTGGGAAAGTCATGCCCGGTGAACTTTTGAATTGGGAAAGTCATGCCCGGTGAACTTTTGTACTGGGAAAGTCATGCCCGGTGAACTTTTGTATTGGGAAAGTCATGCCCGGTGAACTTTTGTATAGGGAAAGTCATGCCCGGTGAACTTTTGTACTGGGAAAGTCATGCCCGGTGAACTTTTGTATGGGAAAAGTCATGCCCGGTGATCTTTTGTACTGGTAAAGTCATGCCCGGTGAACTTTTGTATTGGGAAAGTCATGCCCGGTGATCTTTTGTATTGGGAAAGTCATGCCCGGTCAACTTTTGTATGGAAAAAGTCATGCCCGGTGAACTTTTGTATTGGGAAAATCATGCCCGGTAAATTTTGCATGGGAAAAGTCATGCCCGGTGAACTTTTGTATGGGAAAAGTCATGCCCGGTGAACTTTTGTATTGGGAAAGTCATGCCCGGTGAACTTTTGTATTGGGAAAGTCATGCCCGGTGAACTTTTGTATTGGGAAAGTCATGCCCGGTGAACTTTTGTACTGGGAAAGTCATGCCCGGTGAACTTTTGTATTGGGAAAGTCATGCCCGGTCAACTTTTGTATTAGGAAAGTCATGCCCGGTGATCTTTTGTACTGGGAAAGTCATGCCCGGTGATCTTTTGTACTGGGAAAGTCATGCCCGGTGAACTTTTGTATTAGGAAAGTCATGCCCGGTGAACTTTTGTATTGGGAAAGTCATGCCCGGTGAACTTTTGTATGGGAAAAGTCATGCCCGGTGATCTTTTGTACTGGGAAAGTCATGCCCGGTGAACTTTTGTATTGGGAAAGTCATGCCCGGTGAACTTTTGTATTGGGAAAGTCATGCCCGGTGATCTTTTGTACTGGGAAAGTCATGCCCGGTGAACTTTTGTATGGGAAAAGTCATGCCCGGTGAACTTTTGTATAGGAAAAGTCATGCCCGGTGAACTTTTGTATTGGGAAAGTCATGCCCGGTGAACTTTTGTATGGGAAAAGTCATGCCCGGTGAACTTTTGTATTGGGAAAGTCATGCCCGGTGAACTTTTGTATGGGAAAAGTCATGCCCGGTCATCTTTTGTATTGGGAAAGTCATGCCCGGTGAACTTTTGTACTGAGAAAGTCATGCCCGGTGAACTTTTGTACTGAGAAAGTCATGCCCGGTAAACTTTTGTACTGGGAAAGTCATGCCCGGTGAACTTTTGTACTGGGAAAGTCATGCCCGGTGAACTTTTGTATTGGGAAAGTCATGCCCGGTGAACTTTTGTGTTGGGAAAGTCATGCCCGGTGAACTTTTGTATTGGGAAAGTCATGCCCGGTGAACTTTTGTATTGGGAAAGTCATGCCCGGTGAACTTTTGTATTGGGAAAGTCATGCCCGGTGATCTTTTGTACTGGGAAAGTCATGCCCGGTGAACTTTTGTATTGGGAAAGTCATGCCCGGTGAACTTTTGTATTGGGAAAGTCATGCCCGGTGAACATTTGTACTGGGAAAGTCATGCCCGTTCAACTTTTGTATTGGGAAAGTCATGCCCGGTCAACTTTTGTATTGGGAAAGTCATGCCCGGTCAACTTTTGTATGGGAAAAGTCATGCCCGGTGAACTTTTGTATTGGGAAGTCATGCCCGGTCAACTTTTGTATTGGGAAAGTCATGCCCGGTCAACTTTTGTATTGGGAAAGTCATGCCCGGTCAACTTTTGTATTGGGAAAGTCATGCCCGGTGATCTTTTGTACTGGGAAAGTCATGCCCGGTGAACTTTTGTATTGGGAAAGTCATGCCCGGTGATCTTTTGTACTGGGAAAGTCATGCCCGGTCAACTTTTGTATTAGGAAAGTCATGCCCGGTCAACTTTTGTATTGGGAAAGTCATGCCCGGTGATCTTTTGTATTGGGAAAGTCATGCCCGGTCAACTTTTGTATTGGGAAAGTCATGCCCGGTCAACTTTTGTATTGGGAAAGTCATGCCCGGTGAACTTTTGTATTGGGAAAGTCATGCCCGGTGAACTTTTGTACTGGGAAAGTCATGCCCGGTGAACTTTTGTACTGGGAAAGTCATGCCCGGTCAACTTTTGTATTGGGAAAGTCATGCCCGGTGAACTTTTGTATTGGGAAAGTCATGCCCGGTGAACTTTTGTACTGGGAAAGAAATGCCCGGTGAACTTTTGTATTGGGAAAGTCATGCCCGGTCAACTTTTGTATTGGGAAAGTCATGCCCGGTGAACTTTTGTATTGGGAAAGTCATGCCCGGTAAACTTTTGTATTGGGAAAGTCATGTCCGGTGATCTTTTGTACTGGGAAAGTCATGCCCGGTGAACTTTTGTACTGGGAAAGTCATGCCCGGTGAACTTTTGTATTGGGAAATTCATGCCCGGTGAACTTTTGTATTGGGAAAGTCATGTCCGGTGATCTTTTGTACTGGGAAAGTCATGCCCGGTGAACTTTTGTATTGGGAAAGTCATGCCCGGTGATCTTTTGTATTGGGAATGTCATGCCCGGTCAACTTTTGTATGGGAAAAGTCATGCCCGGTGAACTTTTGTATTGGGAAAGTCATGCCCGGTCAACTTTTGTATTAGGAAAGTCATGCCCGGTGAACTTTTGTATGGGAAAAGTCATCTCCGGTGAACTTTTGTATTAGGAAAGTCATGCCCGGTCAACTTTTGTATTGTGAAAGTCATGCCCGGTGAACTTTTGTATTGGGAAAGTCATGCCCAGTCAACTTTTGTATGGGAAAAGCCATGCCCGGTGAACTTTTGTATTGGGAAAGTCATGCCCGGTGAACTTTTGTATTGGGAAAGTCATGCCCGGTCAACTTTTGTATTGGGAAAGTCATGCCCGGTCAACTTTTGTATGGGAAAAGTCATTCCCGGTGAACTTTTGTATTGGGAAAGTCATGCCCGGTCAACTTTTGTATTGGGAAAGTCATGCTCGGTCAACTTTTGTATTGGGAAAGTCATGCCCGGTGAACTTTTGTATTGGGAAAGTCATGCCCGGTGAACTTTTGTATGGGAAAGTCATGCCCGGTGAACTTTTGTATTGGGAAAGTCATGCCCGGTCAACTTTTGTATTGGGAAAGTCATGCCCGGTGATCTTTTGTACTGGGAAAGTCATGCCCGGTGAACTTTTGTACTGGGAAAGTCATGACCGGTGAACTTTTGTATTGGGAAAGTCATGCCCGTTGAACTTTTGTATTGGGAAAGTCATGCCCGGTGAACTTTTGTATTGGTAAAGTCATGCCCGGTGATCTTTTGTATTGGGAAAGTCATGCCCGGTCAACTTTTGTATGGGAAAATTCATGCCCGGTAAACTTTTGTATTGGGAAAGTCATGCCCGGTGAACTTTTGTATTGGGAAAGTCATGCCCGGTGAACTTTTGTATTGGGAAAGTCATGCCCGGTGAACATTTGTACTGGGAAAGTCATGCCCGGTCAACTTTTGTATTGGGAAAGTCATGCCCGGTGAACTTTTGTATGGGAAGAGTCATGCCCGGTCAACTTTTGTATTGGGAAAGTCATGCCCGGTGAACTTTTGTACTGGGAAAGTCATGCCCGGTCAACTTTTGTATTGGGAAAGTCATGCCCGGTCAACTTTTGTATTGGGAAAGTCATGCCCGGTGAACTTTTGTACTGGGAAAGTCATGCCCGGTGAACTTTTGTATTGGGAAAGTCATGCCCGGTGAACTTTTGTATTGGGAAAGTCATCTCCGGTGAACTTTTGTATTAGGAAAGTCATGCCCGGTCAACTTTTGTATTGTGAAAGTCATGCCCGGTGAACTTTTGTATTGGGAAAGTCATGCCCGGTCAACTTTTGTATGAGAAAAGCCATGCCCGGTGAACTTTTGTATTGGGTAAGTCATGCCCGGTGAACTTTTGTATTGGGAAAGTCATGCCCGGTCAACTTTTGTATTGGGAAAGTCATGCTCGGTGAACTTTTGTATGGGAAAAGTCATGCCCGGTGAACTTTTGTATTGGGAAAGTCATGCCCGGTCAACTTTTGTATTGGGAAAGTCATGCCCGGTCAACTTTTGTATTGGGAAAGTCATGCCCGGTGAACTTTTGTATTGGGAAAGTCATGCCCGGTGAACTTTTGTATGGGAAAGTCATGCCCGGTGAACTTTTTTATTGGGAAAGTCATGCCCGGTCAACTTTTGTATTGGGAAAGTCATGCCCGGTGATCTTTTGTACTGGGAAAGTCATGCCCAGTGAACTTTTGTATTGGGAAAGTCATGCCCGGTGAACTTTTGTATTGGGAAAGTCATGTCCGGTGAACTTTTGTATTGGGAAAGTCATGCCCGGTGATCTTTTGTATTGGGAAAGTCATGCCCGGTCAACTTTTGTATGGGAAAAGTCATGCCCGGTGAACTTTTGTATTGGGAAAGTCGTGCCCGGTGAACTTTTGTATTGGGAAAGTCATGCCCGATGAACTTTTGTATTGGGAAAGTCATGCCCGGTGAACATTTGTACTGGGAAAGTCATGCCCGGTCAACTTTTGTATTGGGAAAGTCATGCCCGGTGAACTTTTGTATGGGAAAAGTCATGCCCGGTCAACTTTTGTATTGGGAAAGTCATGCCCGGTGAACTTTTGTACTGGGAAAGTCATGCCCGGTCAACCTTTGTATTGGGAAAGTCATGCCCGGTCAACTTTTGTATTGGGAAAGTCATGCCCGGTGAACTTTTGTACTGGGAAAGTCATGCCCGGTGAACTTTTGTATTGGGAAAGTCATGCCCGGTGAACTTTTGTATTGGGAAAGTCATGCCCGGTGAACTTTTGTACTGGGAAAGTCATGCCCGGTGAACTTTTGTATTGGGAAAGTCATGCCCGGTGAACTTTTGTACTGGGAAAGTCATGCCCGGTGAACTTTTGTATGGGAAAAGTTATGCCCGGTGAACTTTTGTATGGGAAAAGTCATGCCCGGTGATCTTTTGTACTGGGAAAGTCATGCCCGGTGAACTTTTGTATTGGGAAAGTCATGCCCGGTGAACATTTGTACTGGGAAAGTCATGCCCGGTCAACTTTTGTATTGGGAAAGTCATGCCCGGTGAACTTTTGTATGGGAAAAGTCATGCCCGGTCAACTTTTGTATTGGGAAAGTCATGCCCGGTGAACTTTTGTACTGGGAAAGTCATGCCCGGTCAACTTTTGTATTGGGAAAGTCATGCCCGGTCGACTTTTGTATTGGGAAAGTCATGCCCGGTGAACTTTTGTACTGGGAAAGTCATGCCCGGTGAACTTTTGTATTGGGAAAGTCATGCCCGGTGAACTTTTGTATTGGGAAAGTCATCTCCGGTGAACTTTTGTATTAGGAAAGTCATGCCCGGTCAACTTTTGTATTGTGAAAGTCATGCCCGGTGAACTTTTGTATTGGGAAAGTCATGCCCGGTCAACTTTTGTATGGGAAAAGCCATACCCGGTGAACTTTTGTATTGGGTAAGTCATGCCCGGTGAACTTTTGTATTGGGAAAGTTGATGAGGCGACTCCTAGCCTCATCACTACAATGCAGCCCAAGAAAACCTAAGGAAAAACCCAAGAACGAAAACACGCGGGTGATGTATATTCTTCGATGGTTCGAAAGAAACTCAAATTTTATTTACTATTCTACAAAATATTTACAACTCTTAAAACTAACACACACAGACAATACATTTAGTAATGTACGCTGTGTACATAAATACATCATGCACACCACGCACACACTGCGTTGCGGGTGATAAGAAACATACACTATTTTATTACCGACCCTTTCTATTTATGGCCGACATCTGTTATGTGTAAAGATAGCACATTGGTGCGTTGACTAAAATCTACCTGACACCATTAAAAACAATTCTATAAAATTGTCCATACTCCCCGCCGTGAAAAGATCCTAATCTTTTAACAATTGTATGTATTAGTATCTTATCTTTTACAAACTAAATTTTTTAGTAATATTGCAATTACATTTAATTTTGTAACTGCTGAAGGCATTACTTATATTCTAAAACTAATTATATGAATGCAACAATTATTATAACTTAATTCTAGGTGATGGCACCCAACACCTTCAGCAACCAGCTCGGACGGGGACTTCTTTTCCATTGCTTAATTACGTGGTAAATCCATTTTCTTCGTAGAGGATAACCTGAAACATTGCTAGCGTCAGCTCTGGTTGTGCGATAACCGGTAACTTCTTCATTGGCATTAAACATCGATGCCTTTTTGCTAGCGCCACCTTGTATTTCTTGTGACTTCATAACCATGTGGATCGGAGGTTCATATGTTGCACTAACTCTCAATTTGTTGATATCACCCTCAATGGTGCCTGAGCGATGGAAATTGACGTCATTCTCTTTGTCATTGGCATTAGGTTTAAATTGGAAACCACCGATATGTACTTCTTTAGTACCTTTCTTCAGTACCATTTCTTCAAGATCACTTTGGGAAATTTCGATGTGATCTTTCTCCCTGCTGGGTTGACTCATATCTTCTTCGTTCCACAGTAATTTGTCGTACATAGCACTTTCTTCTTGTAGTTGTTGTTGTGCCATTCCATTTCGTAGACGTCGCAATTCATCTTCCAGATTTACTACCTCAGCAGCATGGCATGTCCGTTCCTGTTGGATCAATTCCTCCAAATCACGATTACGGGTATTCAATGCAGCATTTGTAGCTTCCAACTCATTAATGCGACTATTCAAGCTATGATTGGCTTCTGCTTGAAGACTATTAATCTCTTGTTGGTACATCATTTCAAGTTTGCGCATTTGTTCTTCGTGTTGTTCACGCAACTGTTGTAACACTGCACTTATTTCAGCTTGGTGGCGAGAATGTATTTCATCAATTTCTCGCAAATGACTTTGCTCCTTAAACGTGAGTTCTTCGCGTAGTCTCTGAATGCGGTTTTGCAAATCCGTACGGATCATGGATTCAGCGTTTAAATATTTACGAGCTTCGTCCAATTGTTGTCGTAGACACTCCGATTCTTTCTGCACTTCACAAAGATTTTCCACAGCCTTTTCCTTTTCAGCATAAGCAGCATTGTATTTGACGGTAACGTCAGTGACCTGTGACTCATACATGCGAGCCTTTTCTTCAGCAAGTCGGCAGTCCTTGATTTGTTGATCCAATTTGGACTTAAATTGCTCATTTTCTTCTCGTAATCGATTTGTTTCACTTTTTAATTTTCGCGAAACATCCACCCACGCCTTTTCATTCTCAGTTTTCGAGCTCCTAACAACTTCCTGTATAGGCCCTAAACTACCTGAGAACTGTGCCTCATAATTTATGTTCACCTTTTTTGGTGCTACTCTTGAAATGTTCCCACTTCTTACTATTTGGTAACAAATTTGCAGATAATGGTAATGACTTGTGTAGTCACCCTCTATCCCTACTACCTCCAAATATCGCACGTAATGTGACAATAATGACTGATAACTCTTTTCGAAGTCTTTTGTTCTTGAGAAAAGAGCTTTTCTAATCTCCCCCCAAAAATCAAAAGAAGCATCTACTAAATTAATTGTTTCCCTAATATTTGGCGGTCCTGTTTGGAGCAGTCCGGATTTCTTTCCACACTGTTCCGATGAACTTAAGCTGTTCACCTCAGCTATAAAATCTACATTATGTAAACGTGGCACTTCTATAGGCACAAACAAACCCATAGCTTCCATGTTTTCCTCTATGCTTTTAACGGCATATTGCACTCCCACAGCGAATATGCAATGATCGTATGGTACTTTTTCCATACGTCGGAGCTCCCTTTCGTTACCTAAAAAGTCCGTTCTTGCTTCCGCGAAAGAACTAACTATTTTGGAACACTTTTCCCTAATTTCCTTGGCTACACTTGTTTGAGCAATTTTGTATATTTGTAAATCAATGGACACTATATACTCGCCCAACATCCTTTGATGTTGGATGAATTCTTCGAAATTCATTTTCGCGAGCTATATTTTTTGTCACTTTATTATTTTTTTTTATTTGTTATTAAAATTGACCTAACATACTCTTTGCTTCGAGTATGCGTCTTTTAATAACCTAACACAGTCACTTTTTTCTACAGCACTGCACTACACGTATAAACTACACAACGTTCTCCTTTGGAACTGCGAGCCTACCACGTCACTTAAATAGCGGATCTATTACGTGTTTTTACTAAACACATAACAATCACTTTGGGGTCACCAAATGATGAGGCGACTCCTAGCCTCATCACTACAATGCAGCCCAAGAAAACCTAAGGAAAAACCCAAGAACGAAAACACGCGGGTGATGTATATTCTTCGATGGTTCGAAAGAAACTCAAATTTTATTTACTATTCTACAAAATATTTACAACTCTTAAAACTAACACACACAGACAATACATTTAGTAATGTACGCTGTGTACATAAATACATCATGCACACCACGCACACACTGCGTTGCGGGTGATAAGAAACATACACTATTTTATTACCGACCCTTTCTATTTATGGCCGACATCTGTTATGTGTAAAGATAGCACATTGGTGCGTTGACTAAAATCTACCTGACACCATTAAAAACAATTCTATAAAATTGTCCAAAAGTCATGCCCGGTCAACTTTTGTATTGGGAAAGTCATGCCCGGTGAACATTTGTATGGGAAAAGTCATGCCCGGTGAACTTTTGTATTGGGAAAGTCATGCCCGGTCAACTTTTGTATTGGGAAAGTCATGCCCGGTCAACTTTTGTATTGGGAAAGTCATGCCCGGTGAACTTTTGTATTGGGAAAGTCATGCCCGGTGAACTTTTGTATGGGAAAGTCATGCCCGGTGAACTTTTGTATTGGGAAAGTCATGCCCGGTCAACTTTTGTATTGGGAAAGTCATGCCCGGTGATCTTTTGTACTGGGAAAGTCATGCCCAGTGAACTTTTGTACTGGGAAAATCATGCCCGGTGAACTTTTGTATTGGGAAAGTCATGCCCGGTGAACTTTTGTATTGGGAAAGTCATGCCCGGTGAACTTTTGTATTGGGAAAGTCATGCCCGGTGACCTTTTGTATTGGGAAAGTCATGCCCGGTCAACTTTTGTATGGGAAAAGTCATGCCCGGTGAACTTTTGTATTGGGAAAGTCATGCCCGGTGAACTTTTGTATTGGGAAAGTCATGCCCGGTGAACTTTTGTATTGGGAAAGTCATGCCCGGTGAACATTTGTACTGGGAAAGTCATGCCCGGTCAACTTTTGTATTGGGAAAGTCATGCCCGGTGAACTTTTGTATGGGAAAAGTCATGCCCGGTCAACTTTTGTATTGGGAAAGTCATGCCCGTTGAACTTTTGTACTGGGAAAGTCATGCCCGGTCAACTTTTGTATTGGGAAAGTCATGCCCGGTGAACTTTTGTACTGGGAAAGTCATGCCCGGTAAACTTTTGTATTGGGAAAGTCATGCCCGGTGAACTTTTGTATTGGGAAAGTCATGCCCGGTGAACTTTTGTACTGGGAAAGTCATGCCCGGTGAACTTTTGTATTGGGAAAGTCATGCCCGGTGAACTTTTGTACTGGGAAAGTCATGCCCGGTGAACTTTTGTATGGGAAAAGTCATGCCCGGTGAACTTTTGTATGGGAAAAGTCATGCCCGGTGATCTTTTGTACTGGGAAAGTCATGCCCGGTGAACTTTTGTATTGGGAAAGTCATGCCCGGTCAACTTTTGTATTGGGAAAGTCATGCCCGGTCAACTTTTGTACTGGGAAAGTCATGCCCGGTGAACTTTTGTATGGGAAAAGTCATGCCCGGTGAACTTTTGTACTGGGAAAGTCATGCCCGGTGAACTTTGGTATTGGGAAAGTCATGCCCGGTGAACTTTTGTATGGGAAAAGTCATGCCCGGTGAACTTTTGTATGGGAAAAGTCATGCCCGGTGAACTTTTGTATTGGGAAAGTCATGCCCGGTCAACTTTTGTATTGGGAAAGTCCTGCCCGGTCAACTTTTGTATTGGGAAAGTCATGCCCTTGTATTGGGAAAGTCATGCCCGGTGAACTTTTGTACTGGGAAAGTCATGCCCGGTCAACTTTTGTATTAGGAAAGTCATGCCCGGTGAACTTTTGTATTGGGAAAGTCATGCCCGGTCAACTTTTGTATTGGGAAAGTCATGCCCGGTGAACTTTTGTATGGGAAAAGTCATGCCCGGTAAACTTTTGTATTGGGAAAGTCATGCCCGGTGAACTTTTGTATTGGGAAAGTCATGCCCGGTGAACTTTTGTATTGGAAAAGTCATGCCCGTCAACTTTTGTACTGGGAAAGTCATGCCCGGTGAACTTTTGTATTGGGAAAGTCATGCCCGGTGATCTTTTGTATTGGGAAAGTCATGCCCGGTGAACTTTTGTATTGGAAAAGTCATGCCCGTCAACTATTGTATTGGGAAAGTCATACCCGGTGATCTTTTGTACTGGGAAAGTCATGCCCGGTGAACTTTTGTATTGGGAAAGTCATGCCCGGTGAACTTTTGTATGGGAAAAGTCATGCCCGGTGAACTTTTGTATTGGGAAAGTCATGCCCGGTGAACTTTTGTATTGGGAAAGTCATGCCCGGTGAACTTTTGTATTGGGAAAGTCATGCCCGGTGAACTTTTGTATTGGGAAAGTCATGCCCGGTGATCTTTTGTACTGGGAAAGTCATGCCCGGTGAACTTTTGTATTGGGAAAGTCATGCCCGGTGAACTTTTGTATTGGGAAAGCCATGCCCGGTGAACTTTTGTATTGGGAAAGTCATGCCCGGTGAACTTTTGTACTGGGAAAGTCATGCCCGGTGAACTTTTGTATTGGGAAAGTCATGCCCGGTGAACTTTTGTACTGGAAAAGTCATGCCCGGTGATCTTTTGTACTGGGAAAGTCATGCCCGGTGAACTTTTGTATGGCAAAAGTCATGCCCGGTGAACTTTTGTATGGGAAAAGTCATGCCCGGTGAACTTTTGTATGGGAAAAGTCATGCCCGGTGAACTTTTGTATTGGGAAAGTCATGCCCGGTGAACTTTTGTATTGGGAAAGTCATGCCCGGTGAACTTTTGTACTGGGAAAGTCATGCTCGGTGATCTTTTGTACTGGGAAAGTCATGCCCGGTGAACTTTTGTATTGGGAAAGTCATGCCCGGTGAACTTTTGTATGGGAAAAGTCATGCCCGGTGAACTTTTGTATTGGGAAAGTCATGCCCGGTGAACTTTTGTATTGGGAAAGTCATGCCCGGTGAACTTTTGTATTGGGAAAGTCATGCCCGGTGAACTTTTGTATTGGGAAAGTCATGCCCGGTGATCTTTTGTACTGGGAAAGTCATGCCCGGTGAACTTTTGTATTGGGAAAGTCATGCCCGGTGAACTTTTGTATTGGGAAAGCCATGCCCGGTGAACTTTTGTATTGGGAAAGTCATGCCCGGTGAACTTTTGTACTGGGAAAGTCATGCCCGGTGAACTTTTGTATTGGGAAAGTCATGCCCGGTGAACTTTTGTACTGGAAAAGTCATGCCCGGTGATCTTTTGTACTGGGAAAGTCATGCCCGGTGAACTTTTGTATGGCAAAAGTCATGCCCGGTGAACTTTTGTATGGGAAAAGTCATGCCCGGTGAACTTTTGTATGGGAAAAGTCATGCCCGGTGAACTTTTGTATTGGGAAAGTCATGCCCGGTGAACTTTTGTATTGGGAAAGTCATGCCCGGTGAACTTTTGTACTGGGAAAGTCATGCTCGGTGATCTTTTGTACTGGGAAAGTCATGCCCGGTGAACTTTTGTATTGGGAAAGTCATGCCCGGTGAACTTTTGTATTGGGAAAGTCATGCCCGGTAACCTTTTGTATTGGGAAAGTCATGTCCGGTGATCTTTTGTACTGGGAAAGTCATGCCCGGTGAACTTTTGTACTGGGAAAGTCATGCCCGGTGAACTTTTGTATTAGGAAGGTCATGCCCGGCGAACTTTTGTATTGGGAAAGTCATGCCCGGTGAACTTTTGTATTGGGAAAGTCATGCCCGGTGATCTTTTGTATTGGGAAAGTCATGCCTGGTCAACTTTTGTATGGGAAAAGTCATGCCCGGTGAACTTTTGTATGGGAAAAGTCATCTCCGGTGAACTTTTGTATTAGGAAAGTCATGCCCGGTCAACTTTTGTATTGCCCGGTGAACTTTTGTATTGGGAAAATCATGCCCGGTGAACTTTTGTATGGGAAAAGCCATGCCCGGTGAACTTTTGTATTGGGAAATTCATGTCCGGTGAACTTTTGTATTGGGAAAGTCATGCCCGGTGAAATTTTGTATTGGGAAAGTCATGCCCGGTGAACTTTTGTATTGGGAAAGTCATGCCCGGTCAACTTTTGTATTGGGAAAGTCATGCCCGGTGAACTTTTGTATGGGAAAAGTCATGCCCGGTGAACTTTTGTATTGGGAAAGTCATGCCCGGTCAACTTTTGTATTGGGAAAGTCATGCTCGGACAACTTTTGTATTGGGAAAGTCATGCCCGGTGAACTTTTGTATTGGGAAAGTCATGCCCGGTGAACTTTTGTATGGGAAAGTCATGCCCGGTGAACTTTTGTATTGGGAAAGTCATGCCCGGTGATCTTTTGTACTGGAAAAGTCATGCCCGGTGAACTTTTGTATTGGGAAAGTCATACCCGGTGAACTTTTGTACTGGGAAAGTCATGCCCGGTCAACTTTTGTATTGGGAAAGTCATGCCCGGTGATCTTTTGTACTGGGAAAGTCATGCCCGGTGAACTTTTGTACTGGGAAAGTCATGCCCGGTGAACTTTTGTATTGGGAAAGTCATGCCCGGTGATCTTTTGTACTGGAAAAGTCATGCCCGGTGATCTTTTGTACTGGGAAAGTCATGCCCGGTGAACTTTTGTATGGGAAAAGTCATGCCCGGTGAACTTTTGTATGGGAAAAGTCATGCCCGGTGAACTTTTGTATGGGAAAAGTCATGCCCGGTGAACTTTTGTATTGGGAAAGTCATGCCCGGTGATCTTTTGTACTGGAAAAGTCATGCCCGGTGAACTTTTGTATTGGGAAAGTCATGCCCGGTGAACTTTTGTACTGGGAAAGTCATGCCCGGTGAACTTTTGTATTGGGAAAGTCATGCCCGGTGATCTTTTGTACTGGAAAAGTCATGCCCGGTGAACTTTTGTATTGGGAAAGTCATGCCCGGTGAACTTTTGTACTGGGAAAGTCATGCCCGGTGAACTTTTGTATTGGGAAAGTCATGCCCGGTGATCTTTTGTACTGGAAAAGTCATGCCCGGTGAACTTTTGTATTGGGAAAGTCATGCCCGGTGATCTTTTGTATTGGGAAAGTCATGCCCGGTCAACTTTTGTATGGGAAAAGTCATGCACGGTGAACTTTTGTATTGGGAAAGTCATGCCCGGTGAACTTTTGTATTGGGAAAGTCATGCCCGGTGAACTTTTGTATTGGGAAAGTCATGCCCGGTGAACATTTGTACTGGGAAAGTCATGCCCGGTCAACTTTTGTATTGGGAAAGTCATGCCCGGTGAACTTTTGTATGGGAAAAGTCATGCCCGGTCAACTTTTGTATTGGGAAAGTCATGCCCGGTGAACTTTTGTACTGGGAAAGTCATGCCCGGTCAACTTTTGTATTGGGAAAGTCATGCCCGGTCAACTTTTGTATTGGGAAAGTCATGACCGGTGAACTTTTGTACTGGGAAAGTCATGCCCGGTGAACTTTTGTATTGGGAAAGTCATGCCCGGTGAACTTTTGTATTGGGAAAGTCATGCCCGGTGAACTTTTGTACTGGGAAAGTCATGCCCGGTGAACTTTTGTATTGGGAAAGTCATGCCCGGTGAACTTTTGTACTGGGAAAGTCATGCCCGGTGAACTTTTGTATGGGAAAAGTCATGCCCGGTGAACTTTTGTATGGGAAAAGTCATGCTCGGTGATCTTTTGTACTGGGAAAGTCATGCCCGGTGAACTTTTGTATTGGGAAAGTCATGCCCGGTCAACTTTTGTATTGGGAAAGTCATGCCCGGTCAACTTTTGTACTGGGAAAGTCATGCCCGGTGAACTTTTGTATGATAAAAGTCATGCCCGGTGAACTTTTGTACTGGGAAAGTCATTCCCGGTGAACTTTGGTATTGGGAAAGTCATGCCTGGTGAACTTTTGTATGGGAAAAGTCATGCCCGGTGAACTTTTGTATGGGAAAAGTCATGCCCGGTGAACTTTTGTATTGGGAAAGTCATGCCCGGTCAACTTTTGTATTGGGAAAGTCATTCCCGGTCAACTTTTGTATTGGGAAAGTCATGCCCTTGTATTGGGAAAGTCATGCCCGGTGAACTTTTGTACTGGGAAAGTCATGCCCGGTCAACTTTTGTATTGGGAAAGTCATGCCCGGTGAACTTTTGTATTGGGAAAGTCATGCCCGGTCAACTTTTGTATTGGGAAAGTCATGCCCGGTGAACTTTTGTATGGGAAAAGTCATGCCCGGTGAACTTTTGTATTGGGAAAGTCATGCCCGGTGAACTTTTGTATTGGGAAAGTCATGCCCGGTGAACTTTTGTATTGGAAAAGTCATGCCCGTCAACTTTTGTACTGGGAAAGTCATGCCCGGTGAACTTTTGTATTGGGAAAGTCATGCCCGGTGATCTTTTGTATTGGGAAAGTCATGCCCGGTGAACTTTTGTATTGGAAAAGTCATGCCCGTCAACTATTGTATTAAGAAAGTCATGCCCGGTGATCTTTTGTACTGGGAAAGTCATGCCCGGTGAACTTTTGTATTGGGAAAGTCATGCCCGGTGAACTTTTGTATGGGAAAAGTCATGCCCGGTGAACTTTTGTATTGGGAAAGTCATGCCCGGTGAACTTTTGTATTGGGAAAGTCATGCCCGGTGAACTTTTGTATTGGGAAAGTCATGCCCGGTGAACTTTTGTATTGGGAAAGTCATGCCCGGTGAACTTTTGTATTGGGAAAGTCATGCCCGGTGATCTTTTGTACTGGGAAAGTCATGCCCGGTGATCTTTTGTACTGGGAAAGTCATGCCCGGTGAACTTTTGTGTGGGAAAAGTCATGCCCGGTGAACTTTTGTATGGGAAAAATCTTGCCCGGTGAACTTTTGTATGGGAAAAGTCATGCCCGGTGAACTTTTGTATTGGGAAAGTCATGCCCGGTGAACTTTTGTATTGGGAAAGTCATGCCCGGTGATCTTTTGTACTGGGAAAGTCATGCCCGGTGAACTTTTGTATGGGAAAAGTCATGCCCGGTGAACTTTTGTATGGTAAAAGTCATGCCCGGTGATCTTTTGTACTGGGAAAGTCATGCCCGGTCAACTTTTGTATTGGGAAAGTCATGCCCGGTGAACTTTTGTATGGGAAAAGTCATGCCCGGTGAACTTTTGTATTGGGAAAGTCATGCCCGGTGAACTTTTGTATTGGGAAAGCCATGACCGGTGAACTTTTGTATTGGGAAAGTCATGCCCGGTGAACTTTTGTACTGGGAAAGTCATGCCCGGTGAACTTTTGTATTGGGAAAGTCATGCCCAGTGAACTTTTGTATTGGGAAAGTCATGCCCGGCGATCTTTTGTACTGGAAAAGTCATGCCCGGTGATCTTTTGTATGGGAAAAGTCATGCCCGGTGAACTTTTGTATTGGGAAAGTCATGCCCGGTGAACTTTTGTATTGGGAAAGCCATGCCCGGTGAACTTTTGTATTGGGAAAGTCATGCCCGGTGAACTTTTGTACTGGGAAAGTCATGCCCGGCGATCTTTTGTACTGGAAAAGTCATGCCCGGTGATCTTTTGTACTGGGAAAGTCATGCCCGGTGAACTTTTGTATGGGAAAAGTCATGCCCGGTGAACTTTTGTATGGGAAAAGTCAAGCCCGGTGAACTTTTGTATTGGGAAAGTCATGCCCGGTGAACTTTTGTATTGGGAAAGCCATGCCCGGTGAACTTTTGTATTGGGAAAGTCATGCCCGGCGATCTTTTGTACTGGAAAAGTCATGCCCGGTGATCTTTTGTACTGGGAAAGTCATGCCCGGTGATCTTTTGTACTGGGAAAGTCATGCCCGGTGAACTTTTGTACTGGAAAAGTCATGCCCGGTGATCTTTTGTACTGGGAAAGTCATGCCCGGTGAACTTTTGTATGGGAAAAGTCATGCCCGGTGAACTTTTGTATGGGAAAAGTCATGCCCGGTGAACTTTTGTATGGGAAAAGTCATGCCCGGTGAACTTTTGTATTGGGAAAGTCATGCCCGGTGATCTTTTGTACTGGAAAAGTCATGCCCGGTGAACTTTTGTATTGGGAAAGTCATGCCCGGTGAACTTTTGTACTGGGAAAGTCATGCCCGGTGAACTTTTGTATTGGGAAAGTCATGCCCGGTGATCTTTTGTACTGGAAAAGTCATGCCCGGTGAACTTTTGTATTGGGAAAGTCATGCCCGGTGAACTTTTGTACTGGGAAAGTCATGCCCGGTGAACTTTTGTATTGGGAAAGTCATGCCCGGTGATCTTTTGTACTGGAAAAGTCATGCCCGGTGAACTTTTGTATTGGGAAAGTCATGCCCGGTGATCTTTTGTATTGGGAAAGTCATGCCTGGTCAACTTTTGTATGGGAAAAGTCATGCACGGTGAACTTTTGTATTGGGAAAGTCATGCCCGGTGAACTTTTGTATTGGGAAAGTCATGCCCGGTGAACTTTTGTATTGGGAAAGTCATGCCCGGTGAACATTTGTACTGGGAAAGTCATGCCCGGTCAACTTTTGTATTGGGAAAGTCATGCCCGGTGAACTTTTGTATGGGAAAAGTCATGCCCGGTCAACTTTTGTATTGGGAAAGTCATGCCCGGTGAACTTTTGTACTGGGAAAGTCATGCCCGGTCAACTTTTGTATTGGGAAAGTCATGCCCGGTCAACTTTTGTATTGGGAAAGTCATGACCGGTGAACTTTTGTACTGGGAAAGTCATGCCCGGTGAACTTTTGTATTGGGAAAGTCATGCCCGGTGAACTTTTGTATTGGGAAAGTCATGCCCGGTGAACTTTTGTACTGGGAAAGTCATGCCCGGTGAACTTTTGTATTGGGAAAGTCATGCCCGGTGAACTTTTGTACTGGGAAAGTCATGCCCGGTGAACTTTTGTATGGGAAAAGTCATGCCCGGTGAACTTTTGTATGGGAAAAGTCATGCTCGGTGATCTTTTGTACTGGGAAAGTCATGCCCGGTGAACTTTTGTATTGGGAAAGTCATGCCCGGTCAACTTTTGTATTGGGAAAGTCATGCCCGGTCAACTTTTGTACTGGGAAAGTCATGCCCGGTGAACTTTTGTATGATAAAAGTCATGCCCGGTGAACTTTTGTACTGGGAAAGTCATTCCCGGTGAACTTTGGTATTGGGAAAGTCATGCCCGGTGAACTTTTGTATGGGAAAAGTCATGCCCGGTGAACTTTTGTATGGGAAAAGTCATGCCCGGTGAACTTTTGTATTGGGAAAGTCATGCCCGGTCAACTTTTGTATTGGGAAAGTCATTCCCGGTCAACTTTTGTATTGGGAAAGTCATGCCCTTGTATTGGGAAAGTCATGCCCGGTGAACTTTTGTACTGGGAAAGTCATGCCCGGTCAACTTTTGTATTGGGAAAGTCATGCCCGGTGAACTTTTGTATTGGGAAAGTCATGCCCGGTCAACTTTTGTATTGGGAAAGTCATGCCCGGTGAACTTTTGTATGGGAAAAGTCATGCCCGGTGAACTTTTGTATTGGGAAAGTCATGCCCGGTGAACTTTTGTATTGGGAAAGTCATGCCCGGTGAACTTTTGTATTGGAAAAGTCATGCCCGTCAACTTTTGTACTGGGAAAGTCATGCCCGGTGAACTTTTGTATTGGGAAAGTCATGCCCGGTGATCTTTTGTATTGGGAAAGTCATGCCCGGTGAACTTTTGTATTGGAAAAGTCATGCCCGTCAACTATTGTATTAAGAAAGTCATGCCCGGTGATCTTTTGTACTGGGAAAGTCATGCCCGGTGAACTTTTGTATTGGGAAAGTCATGCCCGGTGAACTTTTGTATGGGAAAAGTCATGCCCGGTGAACTTTTGTATTGGGAAAGTCATGCCCGGTGAACTTTTGTATTGGGAAAGTCATGCCCGGTGAACTTTTGTATTGGGAAAGTCATGCCCGGTGAACTTTTGTATTGGGAAAGTCATGCCCGGTGAACTTTTGTATTGGGAAAGTCATGCCCGGTGATCTTTTGTACTGGGAAAGTCATGCCCGGTGATCTTTTGTACTGGGAAAGTCATGCCCGGTGAACTTTTGTGTGGGAAAAGTCATGCCCGGTGAACTTTTGTATGGGAAAAATCTTGCCCGGTGAACTTTTGTATGGGAAAAGTCATGCCCGGTGAACTTTTGTATTGGGAAAGTCATGCCCGGTGAACTTTTGTATTGGGAAAGTCATGCCCGGTGATCTTTTGTACTGGGAAAGTCATGCCCGGTGAACTTTTGTATGGGAAAAGTCATGCCCGGTGAACTTTTGTATGGGAAAAGTCATGCCCGGTGATCTTTTGTACTGGGAAAGTCATGCCCGGTCAACTTTTGTATTGGGAAAGTCATGCCCGGTGAACTTTTGTATGGGAAAAGTCATGCCCGGTGAACTTTTGTATTGGGAAAGTCATGCCCGGTGAACTTTTGTATTGGGAAAGCCATGACCGGTGAACTTTTGTATTGGGAAAGTCATGCCCGGTGAACTTTTGTACTGGGAAAGTCATGCCCGGTGAACTTTAGTATTGGGAAAGTCATGCCCGGTGAACTTTTGTATTGGGAAAGTCATGCCCGGCGATCTTTTGTACTGGAAAAGTCATGCCCGGTGATCTTTTGTATGGGAAAAGTCATGCCCGGTGAACTTTTGTATTGGGAAAGTCATGCCCGGTGAACTTTTGTATTGGGAAAGCCATGCCCGGTGAACTTTTGTATTGGGAAAGTCATGCCCGGTGAACTTTTGTACTGGGAAAGTCATGCCCGGCGATCTTTTGTACTGGAAAAGTCATGCCCGGTGATCTTTTGTACTGGGAAAGTCATGCCCGGTGAACTTTTGTATGGGAAAAGTCATGCCCGGTGAACTTTTGTATGGGAAAAGTCAAGCCCGGTGAACTTTTGTATTGGGAAAGTCATGCCCGGTGAACTTTTGTATTGGGAAAGCCATGCCCGGTGAACTTTTGTATTGGGAAAGTCATGCCCGGCGATCTTTTGTACTGGAAAAGTCATGCCCGGTGATCTTTTGTACTGGGAAAGTCATGCCCGGTGAACTTTTGTATGGGAAAAGTCATGCCCGGTGAACTTTTGTATGGGAAAAGTCATGCCCGGTGAACTTGTGTATTGGGAAAGTCATGCCCGGTGAACTTTTGTATTGGGAAAGCCATGCCCGGTGAACTTTTGTATTGGGAAAGTCATGCCCGGTGAACTTTTGTACTGGGAAAGTCATGCCCGGTGAACTTTTGTATTGGGAAAGTCATGCCCGGCGATCTTTCGTACTGGAAAAGTCATGCCCTGTGATCTTTTGTACTGGGAAAGTCATGCCCGGTGAACTTTTGTATGGGAAAAGTCATCTCCGGTGAACTTTTGTATTAGGAAAGTCATGCCCGGTCAACTTTTGTATTGCCCGGTGAACTTTTGTATTGGGAAAATCATGCCCGGTGAACTTTTGTATGGGAAAAGCCATGCCCGGTGAACTTTTGTATTGGGAAATTCATGCCCGGTGAACTTTTGTATTGGGAAAGTCATGCCCGGTGCACTTTTGTATTGGGAAAGTCATGCCCGGTGAACTTTTGTATTTGGGAAAGTCATGCCCGGTCAACTTTTGTATTGGGAAAGTCATGCCCGGTGAACTTTTGTATGGGAAAAGTCATGCCCGGTGAACTTTTGTATTGGGAAAGTCATGCCCGGTCAACTTTTGTATTGGGAAAGTCATGCTCGGTCATCTTTTGTATTGGGAAAGTCATGCCCGGTGAACTTTTGTATTGGGAAAGTCATGCCCGGTGAACTTTTGTATGGGAAAGTCATGCCCGGTGAACTTTTGTATTGGGAAAGTCATGCCCGGTCAACTTTTGTATTGGGAAAGTCATGCCCGGTGATCTTTTGTACTGGGAAAGTCATGCCCGGTGAACTTTTGTACTGGGAAAGTCATGCCCGGTAAACTTTTGTATTGGGAAAGTCATGCCCGGTGAACTTTTGTATTGGGAAAGTCATGCCCGGTGAACTTTTGTATTGGGAAAGTCATGCCCGGTGATCTTTTGTACTGGGAAAGTCATGCCCGGTGAACTTTTGTACTGGGAAAGTCATGCCCGGTAAACTTTTGTATTGGGAAAGTCATGCCCGGTGAACTTTTGTATTGGTAACGTCATGCCCGGTGATCTTTTGTATTGGGAAAGTCATGCCCGGTCAACTTTTGTATGGGAAAAGTCATGTCCGGTAAACTTTTGTATTGGGAAAGTCATGCCCGGTGAACTTTTGTATTGGGAAAGTCATGCCCGGTGAACTTTTGTATTGGGAAAGTCATGCCCGGTGAACATTTGTACTGGGAAAGTCATGCCCGGTCAACTTTTGTATGGGAAAAGCCATGCCCGGTGAACTTTTGTATTGGGTAAGTCATGCCCGGTGAACTTTTGTATTGGGAAAGTCATGCCCGGTCAATTTTTGTATTGGGAAAGTCATGCCCGGTGAACTTTTGTATGGGAAAAGTCATGCCCGGTGAACTTTTGTATTGGGAAAGTCATGCCCGGTCAACTTTTGTATTGGGAAAGTCATGCCCGGTCAACTTTTGTATTGGGAAAGTCATGCCCGGTGAACTTTTGTATTGGTAAAGTCATGCCCGGTGAACTTTTGTATGGGAAAGTCATGCCCGGTGAATTTTTGTATTGGGAAAGTCATGCCCGGTCAACTTTTGTATTGGGAAAGTCATGCCCGGTGATCTTTTGTACTGGGAAAGTCATGCCCAGTGAACTTTTGTACTGGGAAAATCATGCCCGGTGAACTTTTGTATTGGGAAAGTCATGCCCTGTGAACTTTTGTATTGGGAAAGTCATGCCCGGTCAACTTTTGTATTGGGAAAGTCATGCCCGGTGAACTTTTGAATGGGAAAAGTCATGCCCGGTCAACTTTTGTATTGGGAAAGTCATGCCCGGTGAACTTTTGTACTGGGAAAGTCATGCCCGGTCAACTTTTGTATTGGGAAAGTCATGCCCGGTCAACTTTTGTATTGGGAAAGTCATGCCCGGTGAACTTTTGTACTGGGAAAGTCATGCCCGGTGAACTTTTGTATTGGGAAAGTTATGCCCGGTGAACTTTTGTATTGGGAAAGTCATGCCCGGTGAACTTTTGTACTGGGAAAGTCATGCCCGGTGAACTTTTGTATTGGGAAAGTGATACCCGGTGAACTTTTGTACTGGGAAAGTCATGCCCGGTGAACTTTTGTATTGGGAAAGTCATGCCCGGTGAACTTTTGTATTGGGAAAGTCATGCCCGGTGATCTTTTGTACTGGAAAAGTCATGCCCGGTGATCTTTTGTACTGGGAAAGTCATGCCCGGTGAACTTTTGTATGGGAAAAGTCATGCCCGGTGAACTTTTGTATGGGAAAAGTCATGCCCGGTGAACTTTTGTATGGGAAAAGTCATGCCCGGTCAACTTTTGTATTGGGAAAGTCATGCCCGGTGATCTTTTGTATTGGGAAAGTCATGCCCGGTGAACTTTTGTATTGGAAAAGTCATGCCCGTCAACTTTTGTATTGGGAAAGTCATGCCCGGTGATCTTTTGTACTGGGAAAGTCATGCCCGGTGAACTTTTGTATTGGGAAAGTCATGCCCGGTGAACTTTTGTATTGGGAAAGTCATGCCCGGTCAACTTTTGTATTGGGAAAGTCATGCCCGGTCAACTTTTGTACTGGGAAAGTCATGCCCGGTGAACTTTTGTATGGGAAAAGTCATGCCCGGTGAACTTTTGTACTGGGAAAGTCATGCCCGGTGAATTTTGGTATTGGGAAAGTCATGCCCGGTGAACTTTTGTATGGGAAAAGTCATGCCCGGTGAACTTTTGTATGGGAAAAGTCATGCCCGGTGAACTTTTGTATTGGGAAAGTCATGCCCGGTCAACTTTTGTATTGGGAAAGTCATGCCCGGTCAACTTTTGTATTGGGAAAGTCATGCCCTTGTATTGGGAAAGTCATGCCCGGTGAACTTTTGTACTGGGAAAGTCATGCCCGGTGAACTTTTGAATGGGAAAAGTCATGCCCGGTCAACTTTTGTATTGGGAAAGTCATGCCCGGTGAACTTTTGTACTGGGAAAGTCATGCCCGGTCAACTTTTGTATTGGGAAAGTCATGCCCGGTCAACTTTTGTATTGGGAAGGTCATGCCCGGTGAACTTTTGTACTGGGAAAGTCATGCCCGGTGAACTTTTGTATTGGGAAAATCATGCCCGGTGAACTTTTGTATTGGGAAAGTCATGCCCGGTGAACTTTTGTACTGGGAAAGTCATGCCCGCTGAACTTTTGTATTGGGAAAGTCATGCCCGGTGAACTTTTGTACTGGGAAAGTCATGCCCGGTGAACTTTTGTATGGGAAAAGTCATGCCCGGTTAACTTTTGTATGGGAAAAGTCATGCCCGGTCAACTTTTGTATTGGGAAAGTCATGCCCGGTCAACTTTTGTACTGGGAAAGTCATGCCCGGTGAACTTTTGTATGGGAAAAGTCATGCCCGGTGAACTTTTGTACTGGAAAGTCATGCCCGGTGAACTTTGGTATTGGGAAAGTCATGCCCGGTGAACTTTTGTATGGGAAAAAGTCATGCCCGGTGAACTTTTGTACTGGGAAATTCATGCCCGGTCAACTTTTGTATTGGGAAAGTCATGCCCGGTCAACTTTTGTATTGGGAAAGTCATGCCCTTGTATTGGGAAAGTCATGCCCGGTGAACTTTTGTATTGGGAAAGTCATGCCCGGTGAACTTTTGTATTGGGAAAGTCATGCCCGGTGAAATTTGTATTGGGAAGTCATGCCCGGTGAACTTTTGTATTGGAAAAGTCATGCCCGTCAACTTTTGTACTGGGAAAGTCATGCCCGGTGAACTTTTGTATTGGGAAAGTCATGCCCGGTGATCTTTTGTATTGGGAAAGTCATGCCCGGAGAACTTTTGTATTGGAAAAGTCATGCCCGTCAACTTTTGTATTGGGAAAGTCATGCCCGGTGATCTTTTGTACTGGGAAAGTCATGCCGGTGAACTTTTGTATTGGGAAAGTCATGCCCGGTGAACTTTTGTATGGGAAAAGTCATGCCCGGTGAACTTTTGTATTGGAAAGTCATGCCCGGTGAACTTTTGTATTGGGAAAGTCATGCCCGGTGAACTTTTGTATTGGGAAAGTCATGCCCGGTGAACTTTTGTATTGGGAAAGTCATGCCCGGTGAACTTTTGTATTGGGAAAGTCATGCCCGGTGAACTTTTGTATTGGGAAAGTCATGCCCGGTGATCTTTTGTACTGGGAAAGTCATGCCCGGTGATCTTTTGTACTGGGAAAGTCATGCCCGGTGAACTTTTGTGTGGGAAAAGTCATGCCCGGTGAACTTTTGTATGGGAAAAATCATGCCCGGTGAACCTTTGTATGGGAAAAGTCATGCCCGGTGAACTTTTGTATTGGGAAAGTCATGCCCGGTGAACTTTTGTATTGGGAAAGTCATGCCCGGTGATCTTTTGTACTGGGAAAGTCATGCCCGGTGAACTTTTGTATGGGAAAAGTCATGCCCGGTGAACTTTTGTATGGGAAAAGTCATGCCCGGTGATCTTTTGTACTGGGAAATTCATGCCCGGTCAACTTTTGTATTGGGAAAGTCATGCCCGGTGAACTTTTGTATGGGAAAAGTCATGCCCGGTGAACTTTTGTATTGGGAAAGTCATGCCGGTGAACTTTTGTATTGGGAAAGCCATGCCCGGTGAACTTTTGTATTGGGAAAGTCATGCCCGGTGAACTTTTGTACTGGGAAAGTCATGCCCGGTGAACTTTTGTATTGGGAAAGTCATGCCCGGTGATCTTTTGTACTGGAAAAGTCATGCCCGGTGATCTTTGTACTGGGAAAGTCATGCCCGGTGAACTTTTGTATGGGAAAAGTCATGCCCGGTGAACTTTTGTATGGGAAAAGTCATGCCCGGTGAACTTTTGTATGGAAAAGTCATGCCCGGTGAACTTTTGTATTGGGAAAGTCATGCCCGGTGAACTTTTGTATTGGGAAAGCCATGCCCGGTGAACTTTTGTATTGGGAAAGTCATGCCCGGTGAACTTTTGTACTGGGAAAGTCATGCCCGGTGAACTTTTGTATTGGCAAAGTCATGCCCGGTGATCTTTTGTACTGGAAAAGTCATGCCCGGTGATCTTTTGTACTGGAAAGTCATGCCCGGTGAACTTTTGTATGGGAAAAGTCATGCCCGGTGAACTTTTGTATGGGAAAAGTCATGCCCGGGTGAACTTTTGTATGGGAAAAGTCATGCCCGGTGAACTTTTGTATTGGGAAAGTCATGCCCGGTGAACTTTTGTATTGGGAAAGTCATGCCCTGTGAACTTTTGTACTGGGAAAGTCCATGCCCGGTGATCTTTTGTACTGGGAAAGTCATGCCCGGTGAACTTTTGTATTGGGAAAGTCATGCCCGGTGAACTTTTGTATTGGGAAAGTCATGCCCGGTAAACTTTTGTATTGGGAAAGTCATGTCCGGTGATCTTTTGTACTGGGAAAGTCATGCCCGGTGACTTTTGTACTGGGAAAGTCATGCCCGGTGAACTTTTGTATTGGGAAAGTCATGCCCGGTGAACTTTTGTATTGGGAAAATCATGCCCGGTGATCTTTTGTATTGGGAAAAGTCATGCCCGGTCAACTTTGTATGGGAAAAGTCATGCCCGGTGAACTTTTGTATGGGAAAAGTCATCTCCGGTGAACTTTTGTATTAGGAAAGTCATGCCCGGTCAACTTTTGTATTGTGAAAGTCATGCCCGGTGAACTTTTGTATGGGAAAAGCCATGCCCGGTGAACTTTTGTATTGGGAAATTCATGCCCGGTGAACTTTTGTATTGGGAAAGTCATGCCCGGTGAACTTTTGTATTGGGAAAGTCATGCCCGGTGAACTTTTGTATTGGGAAAGTCATGCCCGGTCAACTTTTGTATTGGGAAAGTCATGCCCGGTGAACTTTTGTATGGGAAAAGTCATGCCCGGTGAACTTTTGTATTGGGAAAGTCATGCCGGTCAACTTTTGTATTGGGAAAGTCATGCTCGGTCAACTTTTGTATTGGGAAAGTCATGCCCGGTCAACTTTTGTATTGGGAAAGTCATGCCCGGTGAACTTTTGTACTGGGAAAGTCATGCCCGGTAAACTTTTGAATTGGGAAAGTCATGCCCGGTGAACTTTTGTATTGGGAAAGTCATCTCCGGTGAACTTTTGTATTAGGAAAGTCATGCCCGGTCAACTTTTGTATTGTGAAAGTCATGCCCGGTGAACTTTTGTATTGGGAAAGTCATGCCCGGTCAACTTTTGTATGGGAAAAGCCATGCCCGGTGAACTTTTGTATTGGGTAAGTCATGCCCGGTGAACTTTTGTATTGGGAAAGTCATGCCCGGTCAACTTTTGTATTGGGAAAGTCATGCCCGGTGAACTTTTGTATGGGAAAAGTCATGCCCGGTGAACTTTTGTATTGGGAAAGTCATGCCCGGTCAAATTTTGTATTGGGAAAGTCATGCCCGGTCAACTTTTGTATTGGGAAAGTCATGCCCGGTGAACTTTTGTATTGGGAAAGTCATGCCCGGTGAACTTTTGTATGGGAAAATCATGCCCGGTGAACTTTTGTATTGGGAAAGTCATGCCCGGTCAACTTTTGTATTGGGAAAGTCATGCCCGGTGTTCTTTTGTACTGGGAAAGTCATGCCCAGTGAACTTTTGTACTGGGAAAATCATGCCCGGTGAACTTTTGTACTGGGAAAGTCATGCCCGGTCAACTTTTGTATTGGGAAAGTCATGCCCGGTGAACTTTTGTATTGGGAAAGTCATGCCCGGTGATCTTTTGTATTGGGAAAGTCATGCCCGGTCAATTTTTGTATGGGAAAAGTCATGCCCGGTGAACTTTTGTATTGGGAAAGTCATGCCCGGTGAACTTTTGTATTGGGAAAGTCATGCCCGGTGAACATTTGTACTGGGAAAGTCATGCCCGGTCAACTTTTGTATTGGGAAAGTCATGCCCGGTGAACTTTTGTATGGGAAAAGTCATGCCCGGTCAACTTTTGTATTGGGAAAGTCATGCCCGGTGAACTTTTGTACTGGGAAAGTTATGCCCGGTCAACTTTTGTATTGGGAAAGTCATGCCCGGTCAACTTTTGTATTGGGAAAGTCATGTCCGGTGAACTTTTGTACTGGGAAAGTCATGCCCGGTGAACTTTTGTATTGGGAAAGTCATGCCCGGTGAACTTTTGTATTGGGAAAGTCATGCCCGGTGAACTTTTGTACTGGGAAAGTCATGCCCGGTGAACTTTTGTATTGGGAAAGTCATGCCCGGTGAACTTTTGTACTGGGAAAGTCATGCCCGGTGAACTTTTGTATGGGAAAAGTCATGCCCGGTGAACTTTTGCATGGGAAAAGTCATGCCCGGTGATCTTTTGTACTGGGAAAGTCATGCCCGGTGAACTTTTGTATTGGGAAAGTCATGCCCGGTCAACTTTTGTACTGGGAAAGTCATGCCCGGTTAACTTTTGTATGAAAAAGTCATGCCCGGTGAACTTTTGTACTGGGAAAGTCATGCCCGGTGAACTTTGGTATTGGGAAAGTCATGCCCGGAGAACTTTTGTATGGGAAAAGTCATGCCCGGTGAACTTTTGTATTGGGAAATTCATGCCCGGTGAACTTTTGTATTGGGAAAGTCATGCCCGGTGAACTTTTGTATTGGGAAAGTCATGCCCGGTGAACTTTTGTATTGGGAAAGTCATGCCCGGTGATCTTTTGTACTGGGAAAGTCATGCCCGGTGAACTTTTGTATTGGGAAAGTCATGCCCGGTGAACTTTTGTATTGGGAAAGTCATGTCCGGTAAACTTTTGTATTGGGAAAGTCATGTCCGGTGATCTTTTGTACTGGGAAAGTCATGCCCGGTGAACTTTTGTACTGGGAAAGTCATGCCCGGTGAACTTTTGTATTGGGAAAGTCATGCCCGGTGAACTTTGGTATTGGGAAAGTCATGCCCGGTGAACTTTTGTATTGGGAAAGTCATGCCCGGTGATCTTTTGTATTGGGAAAGTCATGCCCGGTCAACTTTTGTATGGGAAAAGTCATGCCCGGTGAACTTTTGTATGGGAAAAGTCATCTCCGGTGAACTTTTTTATTAGGAAAGTCATGGTCGGTCAACTTTTGTATTGTGAAAGTCATGCCCGGTGAACTTTTGTATTGGGAAAATCATGTCCGGTCAACTTTTGTATGGGAAAAGCCATGCCCGGTGAACTTTTGTATTGGGAAATTCATGCCCGGTGAACTTTTGTATTGGGAAAGTCATGCCCGGTGAACTTTTGTATTGGGAAAGTCATGCCCGGTGAACTTTTGTATTGGGAAAGTCATGCCCGGTCAACTTTTGTATTGGGAATGTCATGCCCGGTGAACTTTTGTATGGGAAAAGTCATGCCCGGTGAACTTTTGTATTGGGAAAGTCATGCCCGGTCAACTTTTGTATTGGGAAAGTCATGCTCGGTCAACTTTTGTATTGGGAAAGTCATGCCCGGTCAACTTTTGTATTGGGAAAGTCATGCCCGGTGAACTTTTGTACTGGGAAAGTCATGCCCGGTGAACTTTTGTATTGGGAAAGTCATGCCCGGTGAACTTTTGTATTGGGAAAGTCATCTCCGGTGAACTTTTGTATTAGGAAAGTCATGCCCGGTCAACTTTTGTATTGTGAAAGTCATGCCCGGTGAACTTTTGTATTGGGAAAGTCAAGCCCGGTCAACTTTTGTATTGGGAAAGTCATGCCCGGTCAACTTTTGTATTGGGAAAGTCATGCGCGGTGAACTTTTGTATGGGAAAATCCTGCCCGGTGAACTTTTGTATTGGGAAAGTCATGCCCGGTCAACTTTTGTATTGGGAAAGTCATGCCCGGTGTTCTTTTGTACTGGGAAAATCATGCCCAGTGAACTTTTGTACTGGGAAAATCATGCCCGGTGAACTTTTGTATTGGGAAAGTCATGCCCGGTGAACTTTTGTATTGGGAAAGTCATGCCCGGTGAACTTTTGTATTGGGAAAGTCATGCCCGGTGATCTTTTGTATTGGGAAAGTCATGCCCGGTCAACTTTTGTATGGGAAAAGTCATGCCCGGTGAACTTTTGTATTGGGAAAGTCATGCCCGGTGAACTTTTGTATTGGGAAAGTCATGCCCGGTGAACTTTTGTATTGGGAAAGTCATGCCCGGTGAACATTTGTACTGGGAAAGTCATGCCCGGTCAACTTTTGTATTGGGAAAGTCATGCCCGGTAAACTTTTGTATGGGAAAAGTCATGCCCGGTCAACTTTTGTATTGGGAAAGTCATGCCCGGTGAACTTTTGTACTGGGAAAGTCATGCCCGGTCAACTTTTGTATTGGGAAAGTCATGCCCGGTCAACTTTAGTATTGGGAAAGTCATGCCCGGTGAACTTTTGTACTGGGAAAGTCATGCCCGGTGAACTTTTGTATTGGGAAAGTCATGCCCGGTGAACTTTTGTATTGGGAAAGTCATGCCCGGTGAACTTTTGTACTGGGAAAGTCATGCCCGGTGAACTTTTGTATTGGGAAAGTCATGCCCGGTGAACTTTTGTACTGGGAAAATCATGCCCGGTGAACTTTTGTATGGGAAAAGTCATGCCCGGTGAACTTTTGTATGGGAAAAGTCATGCCCGGTGATCTTTTGTACTGGGAAAGTCATGCCCGGTGAACTTTTGTATTGGGAAAGTCATGCCCGGTCAACTTTTGTATTGGGAAAGTCATGCCCGGTCAACTTTTGTACTGGGAAAGTCATTCCCCGTGAACTTTTGTATGGGAAAAGTCATGCCCGGTGAACTTTTGTACTGGGAAAGTCATGCCCGGTGAACTTTGGTATTGGGAAAGTCATGCCCGGAGAACTTTTGTATGGGAAAAGTCATGCCCGGTGAACTTTTGTATGGGAAAAATCATGCCCGGTGAACTTTTGTATTGGGAAAGTCATGCCCGGTCAACTTTTGTATTGGGAAAGTCATGCCCGGTCAACATTTGTATTGGGAAAGTCATGCCCGGTCAACTTTTGTATTGGGAAAGTCATGCCCTTGTATTGGGAAAGTCATGCCCGGTGAACTTTTGTACTGGGAAAGTCATGCCCGGTGAACTTTTGTATTGGGAAAGTCATGCCCGGTGAACTTTTGTATTGGGAAAGTCATGCCCGGTCAACTTTTGTATTGGGAAAGTCATGCCCGGTGAACTTTTGTATGGGAAAATTCATGCCCGGTGAACTTTTGTATTGGGAAAGTCATGCCCGGTGAACTTTTGTATTGTGAAAGTCATGCCCGGTGGTCTTTTGTATTGGGAAAGTCATGCCCGGTCAACTTTTGTATGGGAAAAGTCATGCCCGGTGAACTTTTGTATTGGGAAAGTCATGCCCGGTGAACTTTTGTATTGGGAAAGTCATGCCCGGTGAACTTTTGTATTGGGAAAGTCATGCCCGGTGAACATTTGTACTGGGAAAGTCATGCCCGGTCAACTTTTGTATTGGGAAAGTCATGCCCGGTGAACTTTTGTATGGGAAAAGTCATGCCCGGTCAACTTTTGTATTGGCAAAGTCATGCCCGGTGAACTTTTGTACTGGGAAAGTCATGCCCGGTCAACCTTTGTATTGGGAAAGTCATGCCCGGTCAACTTTTGTATTGGGAAAGTCATGCCCGGTGAACTTTTGTACTGGGAAAGTCATGCCCGGTAAACTTTTGTATTGGGAAAGTCATGCCCGGTGAACTTTTGTATTGGGAAAGTCATGCCCGGTGAACTTTTGTACTGGGAAAGTCATGCCCGGTGAACTTTTGTATTGGGAAAGTCATGCCCGGTGAACTTTTGTACTGGGAAAGTCATGCCCGGTGAACTTTTGTATGGGAAAAGTCATGCCCGGTGAACTTTTGTATGGGAAAAGTCATGCCCGGTGATCTTTTGTACTGGGAAAGTCATGCCCGGTGAACTTTTGTATTGGGAAAGTCATGCCCGGTGAACTTTTGTATTGGGAAAGTCATGCCCGGTCAACTTTTGTACTGGGAAAGTCATGCCCGGTGAACTTTTGTATGGGAAAAGTCATGCCCGGTGAACTTTTGTACTGGGAAAGTCATGCCCGGTGAACTTTGGTATTGGGAATATCATGCCCGGAGAACTTTTGTATGGGAAAAGTCATGCCCGGTGAACTTTTGTATGGGAAAAGTCATGCCCGGTGAACTTTTGTACTGGGAAAGTCATGCCCGGTCAACTTTTGTATTGGGAAAGTCATGCCCGGTCAACTTTTGTATTGGGAAAGTCATGCCCTTGTATTGGGAAAGTCATGCCCGGTGAACTTTTGTACTGGGAAAGTCATGCCCGGTGAACTTTTGTATTGGGAAAGTCATGCCCGGTGAACTTTTGTATTGGGAAAGTCATGCCCGGTCAACTTTTGTATTGGGAAAGTCATGCCCGGTGAACTTTTGTATGGGAAAAGTCATGCCCGGTGAACTTTTGTATTGGGAAAGTCATGCCCGGTGAACTTTTGTATTGGGAAAGTCATGCCCGGTGAACTTTTGTATTGGAAAAGTCATGCCCGTCAACTTTTGTACTGGGAAAGTCATGCCCGGTGAACTTTTGTATTGGGAAAGTCATGCCCGGTGATCTTTTGTATTGGGAAAGTCATGCCCGGTGAACTTTTGTATTGGAAAAGTCATGCCCGTCAACTTTTGTATTGGGAAAGTCATGCCCGGTGATCTTTTGCACTGGGAAAGTCATGCCCGGTGAACTTTTGTATTGGGAAAGTCATGCCCGGTGAACTTTTGTATTGGGAAAGTCATGCCCGGTGAACTTTTGTATTGGGAAAGTCATGCCCGGTGAACTTTTGTATTGGGAAAGTCATGCCCGGTGAACTTTTGTATTGGGAACGTCATGCCCGGTGAACTTTTGTATTGGGAAAGTCATGCCTGGTGATCTTTTGTACTGGGAAAGTCATGCCCGGTGATCTTTTGTACTGAGAAAGTCATGCCCGGTGAACTTTTGTATGGGAAAAGTCATGCCCGGTGAACTTTTGTATGGGAAAAGTCATGCCCGATGAACTTTTGTATTGGGAAAGTCATGCCCGGTGAACTTTTGTATTGGGAAAGTCATGCCCGGTGAACTTTTGTATGGGAAAGTCATGCCCGGTGAACTTTTGTATTGGGAAAGTCATGCCCGGTCAACTTTTGTATTGGGAAAGTCATGCCCGGTGATCTTTTGTACTGGGAAAGTCATGCCTAGTGGACTTTTGTACTGGGAAAATCATGCCCGGTGAACTTTTGTATTGGGAAAGTCATGCCCGGTCAACTTTTGTATTGGGAAAGTCATGCCCGGTGAACTTTTGTATTGGGAAAGTCATGCCCGGTGAACTTTTGTATGGGAAAGTCATGCCCGGTGAACTTTTGTATTGGGAAAGTCATGCCCGGTCAACTTTTGTATTGGGAAAGTCATGCCCGGTGATCTTTTGTACTGGGAAAGTCATGCCCAGTGAACTTTTGTACTGGGAAAATCATTCCCGGTGAACTTTTGTATTGGGAAATTCATGCCCGGTGAACTTTTGTATTGGGAAAGTCATGCCCGGTGAACTTTTGTATTGCGAAAGTCATGCCCGGTGATCTTTTGTATTGGGAAAGTCATGCCCGGTCAACTTTTGTATGGGAAAAGTCATGCCCGTTGAACTTTTGTATTGGGAAAGTCATGCCCGGTGAACTTTTGTATTGGGAAAGTCATGCCCGGTGAACTTTTGTATTGCGAAAGTCATGCCCGGTGAACATTTGTACTGGGAAAGTCATGCCCGGTCAACTTTTGTATTGGGAAAGTCATGCCCGGTGAACTTTTGTATGGGAAAAGTCATGCCCGGTCAACTTTTGTATTGGGAAAGTCATGCCCGGTGAACTTTTGTACTGGGAAAGTCATGCCCGGTCAACTTTTGTATTGGGAAAGTCATGCCCGGTCAACTTTTGTATTGGGAAAGTCATGCCCGGTGAACTTTTGTACTGGGAAAGTCATGCCCGGTGAACTTTTGTATTGGGAAAGTCATGCCCGGTGAACTTTTGTATTGGGAAAGTCATGCCCGGTGAACTTTTGTACTGGGAAAGTCATGCCCGGTGAACTTTTGTATTGGGAAAGTCATGCCCGGTGAACTTTTGTACTGGGAAAGTCATGCCCGGTGAACTTTTGTATGGGAAAAGTCATGCCCGGTGAACTTTTGTATGGGAACTTTTGTATGGGAAAAGTCATGCCCGGTGAACTTTTGTATGGGAAATTCATGCCCGGTGAACTTTTGTATTGGGAAAGTCATGCCCGGTCAACTTTTGTATTGGGAAAGTCATGCCCGGTCCACTTTTGTATTGGGAAAGTCATGCCCTTGTATTGGGAAAGTCATGCCCGGTGAACTTTTGTACTGGGAAAGTCATGCCCGGTGAACTTTTGTATTGGGAAAGTCATGCCCGGTCAACTTTTGTATTGGGAAAGTCATGCCCGGTCAACTTTTGTATTGGGAAAGTCATGCTTGGTGAACTTTTGTATGGGAAAAGTCATGCCCGGTGAACTTTTGTATTGGGAAAGTCATGCCCGGTGAACTTTTGTATTGGAAAAGTCATGCCCGTCAACTTTTGTACTGGGAAAGTCATGCCCGGTGAACTTTTGTATTGGGAAAGTCATGCCCGGTGATCTTTTGTATTGGGAAAGTCATGCCCGGTGAACTTTTGTATTGGAAAAGTCATGCCCGTCAACTTTTGTATTGGGAAAGTCATGCCCGGTGATCTTTTGTACTGGGAAAGTCATGCCCGGTGAACTTTTGTATTGGGAAAGTCATGCCCGGTGAACTTTTGTATGGGAAAAGTCATGCCCGGTGAACTTTTGTATTGGGAAAGTCATGCCCGGTGAACTTTTGTATTGGGAAAGTCATGCCCGGTGAACTTTTGTATTGGGAAAGTCATGCCCGGTGAACTTTTGTATTGGGAAAGTCATGCCCGGTGAACTTTTGTATTGGGAAAGTCATGCCCGGTGAACTTTTGTATTGGGAAAGTCATGCCCGGTGATCTTTTGTACTGGGAAAGTCATGCCCGGTGAACTTTTGTATGGGAAAAGTCATGCCCGGTGAACTTTTGTATGGGAAAAGTCATGCCCGGTGAACTTTTGTATGGGAAAAGTCATGCCCGGTGAACTTTTGTATGGGAAAAGTCATGCCCGGTGAACTTTTGTATTGGGAAAGTCATGCCCGGTGAACTTTTGTATTGGGAAAGTCATGCCCGGTGATCTTTTGTACTGGGAAAGTCATGCCCGGTGAACTTTTGTATGGGAAAAGTCATGCCCGGTGAACTTTTGTATGGGAAAAGTCATGCCCGGTGATCTTTTGTACTGGGAAAGTCATGCCCGGTGAACTTTTGTATGGGAAAAGTCATGCCCGGTGAACTTTTGTATTGGGAAAGTCATGCCCGGTGAACTTTTGTATTGGGAAAGTCATGCCCGGTGAACTTTTGTATTGGGAAAGTCATGCCCGGTGAACTTTTGTATTGGGAAAGTCATGCCCGGTGAACTTTTGTATTGGGAAAGCCATGCCCGGTGAACTTTTGTATTGGGAAAATCATGCCCGGTGAACTTTTGTACTGGGAAAGTCATGCCCGGAGAACTTTTGTATTGGGAAAGTCATGCCCGGTGATCTATTGTACTGGGAAAGTCATGCCCGGTGATCTTTTGTACTGGGAAAGTCATGCCCGGTGAACTTTTGTATGGGAAAAGTCATGCCCGGTGAACTTTTGTATGGGAAAAGTCATGCCCGGTGAACTTTTGTATGGGAAAAGTCATGCCCGGTCAACTTTTGTATTGGGAAAGTCATGCCCGGTGAACTTTTGTATTGGGAAAGTCATGCCCGGTGATCTTTTGTACTGGGAAAGTCATGCCCGGTGAACTTTTGTATGGGAAAAGTCATGCCCGGTGAACTTTTGTATGGGAAAAGTCATGCCTGGTGAACTTTTGTATTGGGAAAGTCATGCCCGGTGAACTTTTGTA
Organism: Musca autumnalis; assembly: GCF_047663935.1. Classification (NCBI taxonomy): domain Eukaryota; kingdom Metazoa; phylum Arthropoda; class Insecta; order Diptera; family Muscidae; genus Musca; species Musca autumnalis. Next base: position 251,142 of record NW_027411688.1, read on the forward strand.
TTGGGAAAGTCATGCCCGGTGATCTTTTGTACTGGGAAAGTCATGCCCGGTGATCTTTTGTACTGGGAAAGTCATGCCCGGTGAACTTTTGTATGGGAAAAGTCATGCCCGGTGAACTTTTGTATGGGAAAAGTCATGCCCGGTGAACTTTTGTATTGGGAAAGTCATGCCCGGTGAACTTTTGTATTGGGAAAGTCATGCCCGGTGAACTTTTGTATTGGGAAAGTCATGCCCGGTGAACTTTTGTATTGGGAAAGTCATGCCCGGTGAACTTTTGTATGGGAAAAGTCATGCCCGGTGAACTTTTGTATTGGGAAAGTCATGCCCGGTGAACTTTTGTATTGGGAAAGTCATGCCCGGTGAACTTTTGTATTGGGAAAGTCATGCCCGGTGAACTTTTGTATTGGGAAAGTCATGCCCGGTCAACTTTTGTATTGGGAAAGTCATGCCCGGTCAACTTTTGTATTGGGAAAGTCATGCCCGGTGATCTTTTGTACTGGGAAAGTCATGCCCGGTGAACTTTTGTATTGGGAAAGTCATGCCCGGTGATCTTTTGTACTGGGAAAGTCATGCCCGGTCAACTTTTGTATTAGGAAAGTCATGCCCGGTCAACTTTTGTATTGGGAAAGTCATGCCCGGTGATCTTTTGTACTGGGAAAGTCATGCCCGGTGAACTTTTGTATTGGGAAAGTCATGCCCGGTGAACTTTTGTATTGCGAAAGTCATGCCCGGTGAACTTTTGTATTGGGAAAGTCATGCCCGGTGAACTTTTGTATTGGGAAAGTCATGCCCGGTGAACTTTTGTATTGGGAAAGTCATGCCCGGTGAACTTTTGTATTGGGAAAGTCATGCCCGGTGAACTTTTGTATGGGAAAAGTCATGCCCGGTCAACTTTTGTATTGGGAAAGTCATGCCCGGTCAACTTTTGTATGGGAGAAGTCATGCCCGGTGAACTTTTGTATTGGGAAAGTCATGCCCGGTCAACTTTTGTATTGTGAAAGTCATGCCCGGTCAACTTTTGTATTGGGAAAGTCATGCCCGGTGAACTTTTGTATTGGGAAAGTCATGCCCGGTGAACTTTTGTATTGGGAAAGTCATGCCCGGTGAACTTTTGTAATGGGAAAGTCATGCCTGCTGAACTTTTGTATTGGGAGAGTCATGCCCGGTGAACTTTTGTATTGGGAAAGTCATGCCCGGTGAACTTTTGTATGGGAAAAGTCATGCCCGGTGAACTTTTGTATTGGGAAAGTCATGCCCGGTGAACTTTTGTATGGGAAAAGTCATGCCGGTCAACTTTTGTATTGGGAAAGTCATGCCCGGTGAAATTTTGTATTGGGAAAGTCATGCCCGGTGAACTTTTGTACTGGGAAAGTCAGGGCCGGTGAACTTTTGTATTGGGAAAGTCATGCCCGGTCAACTTTTGTATTGGGAAAGTCATGCCCGGTGATCTTTTGTACTGGGAAAGTCATGCCCGGTGAACTTTTGTATTAGGAAAGTCATGCCCGGTGAACTTTTGTATTGGGAAATTCATGCCCGGTGATCTTTTGTACTGGGAAAGTCATGCCCGGTGAACTTTTGTATGGGAAAAGTCATGCCCGGTGAACTTTTGTATGGGAAAAGTCATGCCCGGTCAACTTTTGTATTGGGAAAGTCATGCCCGGTGAACTTTTGTATTGGGAAAGTCATGCCCGGTGATCTTTTGTACTGGGAAAGTCATGCCCGGTGAACTTTTGTATGGGAAAAGTCATGCCCGGTGAACTTTTGTATGGGAAAAGTCATGCCTGGTGAACTTTTGTATTGGGAAAGTCATGCCCGGTGAACTTTTGTATTGGGAAAGTCATGCCCGGTGATCTTTTGTACTGGGAAAGTCATGCCCGGTGATCTTTTGTACTGGGAAAGTCATGCCCGGTCAACTTTTGTATTGGGAAAGTCATGCCCGGTGATCTTTTGTACTGGGAAAGTCATGCCCGGTGAACTTTTGTATTGGGAAAGTCATGCCCGGTGATCTTTTGTATTGGGAAAGTCATGCCCGGTCAACTTTTGTATTGGGAAAGTCATGCCCGGTGATCTTTTGTACTGGGAAAGTCATGCCCGGTGAACTTTTGTACTGGGAAAGTCATGCCCCGTGAACTTTTGTATTGGGAAAGTCATGCCCGGTGAACTTTTGTATTGGGAAAGTCATGCCCGGTGATCTTTTGTACTGGGAAAGTCATGCCCGGTGAACTTTTGTATTGGGAAAGTCATGCCCGGTGAACTTTTGTATTGGGAAAGTCATGCCCGGTGAACTTTTGTACTGGGAAATTCATGCCCGGTGAACTTTTGTACTGGGAAAGTCATGCCCGGTCAACTTTTGTATTGGGAAAGTCATGCCCGGTCAACTTTTGTATTGGGAAAGTCATGCCCGGTGATCTTTTGTACTGGGAAAGTCATGCCCGGTGAACTTTTGTACTGGGAAAGTCATGCCCCGTGAACTTTTGTATTGGGAAAGTCATGCCCGGTGAACTTTTGTATTGGGAAAGTCATGCCCGGTGATCTTTTGTACTGGGAAAGTCATGCCCGGTGAACTTTTGTATTGGGAAAGTCATGCCCGGTGAACTTTTGTATTGGGAAAGTCATGCCCGGTGAACTTTTGTACTGGGAAAGTCATGCCCGGTGAACTTTTGTACTGGGAAAAGTCATGCCCGGTGAACTTTTGTATGGGAAAAGTCATGCCTGGTGAACTTTTGTATTGGGAAAGTCATGCCCGGTGAACTTTTGTATTGGGAAAGTCATGCCCGGTGATCTTTTGTACTGGGAAAGTCATGCCCGGTGATCTTTTGTACTGGGAAAGTCATGCCCGGTCAACTTTTGTATTGGGAAAGTCATGCCCGGTGATCTTTTGTACTGGGAAAGTCATGCCCGGTGAACTTTTGTATTGGGAAAGTCATGCCCGGTGATCTTTTGTATTGGGAAAGTCATGCCCGGTCAACTTTTGTATTGGGAAAGTCATGCCCGGTGATCTTTTGTACTGGGAAAGTCATGCCCGGTGAACTTTTGTACTGGGAAAGTCATGCCCCGTGAACTTTTGTATTGGGAAAGTCATGCCCGGTGAACTTTTGTATTGGGAAAGTCATGCCCGGTGATCTTTTGTACTGGGAAAGTCATGCCCGGTGAACTTTTGTATTGGGAAAGTCATGCCCGGTGAACTTTTGTATTGGGAAAGTCATGCCCGGTGAACTTTTGTACTGGGAAAGTCATGCCCGGTGAACTTTTGTACTGGGAAAGTCATGCCCGGTCAACTTTTGTATTGGGAAAGTCAAGCCCGGTCAACTTTTGTATTGGGAAAGTCATGCCCGGTGATCTTTTGTACTGGGAAAGTCATGCCCGGTGAACTTTTGTACTGGGAAAGTCATGCCCCGTGAACTTTTGTATTGGGAAAGTCATGCCCGGTGAACTTTTGTATTGGGAAAGTCATGCCCGGTGATCTTTTGTACTGGGAAAGTCATGCCCGGTGAACTTTTGTATTGGGAAAGTCATGCCCGGTGAACTTTTGTATTGGGAAAGTCATGCCCGGTGAACTTTTGAACTGGGAAAGTCATGCCCGGTGAACTTTTGTACTGGGAAAGTCATGCCCGGTCAACTTTTGTATTGGGAAAGTCATGCCCGGTGATCTTTTGTACTGGGAAAGTCATGCCCGGTGAACTTTTGTACCGGGAAAGTCATGCCCGGTGAACTTTTATATTGGGAAAGTCATGCCCGGTCAACTTTTGTATTGGGAAAGTCATGCCCGGTGATCTTTTGTATTGGGAAAGTCATGCCCGGTGAACTTTTGTATTGGGAAAGTCATGCCGGGTGAACTTTTGTATTGGGAAAGTCATGCCCGGTGAACTTTTGTATTGGGAAAGTCATGCCCGGTGAACTTTTGTATTGGGAAAGTCATGCCCGGTGAACTTTTGTATTGGGAAAGTCATGCCTGGTGAACTTTTGTACTGGGAAAGTCATGCCCGGTGAACTTTTGTATGGGAAAAGTCATGCCCGGTGAACTTTTGTACTGGGAAAGTCATGCCCGGTGAACTTTTGTATTGGGAAAGTCATGCCCGGTGAACTTTTGTATTAGGAAAGTCATGCCCGGTGAACTTTTGTATTGGGAAAGTCATGCCCGGTGAACTTTTGTATGGGAAAAGTCATGCCCGGTGAACTTTTGTATTGGGAAAGTCATGCCCGGTGAACTTTTGCATGGGAAAAGTCATGCCCGGTGAACTTTTGTATTGGGAAAGTCATGCCCGGTGAACTTTTGCATGGGAAAAGTCATGCCCGCTGAACTTTTGTATTGGGAAAGTCATGCCCGGTGAACTTTTGTATTGGAAAAGTCATGCCCGATGAACTTTTGTACTGGGAAAGCCATGCCCGTTGAACTTTTGTATTGGGAAAGTCATGCCCGGTCAACTTTTGTATTGGGAAAGTCATGCCCGGTGAACTTTTGTATGGGAAAAGTCATGCCCGGTGAACTTTTGTATGGGAAAAGTCATGCCCGGTCAACTTTTGTATTGGGAAAGTCATGCCCGGTCAACTTTTGTATTGGGAAAGTCATGCCCGGTGAACTATTGTATTGGGAAAGTCATGCCCGGTGAACTTTTATATTGGGAAAGTCATGCCCGGTCAACTTTTGTATTGGGAAAGTCATGCCCGGTCAACTTTTGTATTGGGAAAGTCATGCCCGGTGAACTTTTGTATTGGGAAAGTCATGCCCGGTGATCTTTTGTATTGGGAAAGTCATGCCCGGTCAACTTTTGTATTAGGAAAGTCATGCCCGGTCAACTTTTGTATTGGGAAAGTCATGCCCGGTGATCTTTTGTACTGGGAAAGTCATGCCCGGTGAACTTTTGTATTGGGAAAGTCATGCCCGGTGAACTTTTTTATTGGGAAAGTCATGCCCGGTGAACTTTTGTATTGGGAAAGTCATGCCCGGTGAACTTTTGTATTGGGAAAGTCATGCTCGGTGAACTTTTGTATTGGGAAAGTCATGCCCGGTGAACTTTTGTATTGGGAAAGTCATGCCCGGTGAACTTTTGTATTTGGAAAGTCATGCCCGGTGAACTTTTGTACTGGGAAAGTCATGCCCGGTGAACTTTTGTATTGGGAAAGTCATGCCCGGTGAACTTTTGTATTGGGAAAGTCATGCCCGGTGAACTTTTGTATTGGGAAAGTCATGCCCGGTGAACTTTTGTATTGGGAAAGTCATGCCCGGTGAACTTTTGTATTGGGAAAGTTATGCCCGGTGAACTTTTGTACTGGGAAAGTCATGCCCGGTGAACTTTTGTATTGGGAAAGTCATGCCCGGTGAACTTTTGTACTGGGAAAGTCATGCCCGGTGAACTTTTGTATTGGGAAAGTCATGCCCGGTGAACTTTTGTATTGGGAAAGTCATGCCCGGTGAACTTTTGTATTGGGAAAGTCATGCCCGGTGATCTTTTGTACTGGGAAAGTCATGCCCGGTGAACTTTTGTATTGGGAAAGTCATGCCCGGTGATCTTTTGTGCTTGCAAAGTCATGCCCGGTGAACTTTTGTATTGGGAAAGTCATGCCGGGGAACATTTGTACTGGGAAAGTCATGCCCGGTCAACTTTTGTATTGGGAAAGTCATGCCCGGTGATCTTTTGTACTGGGAAAGTCATGCCCGGTGAACTTTTGTATGGGAAAAGTCATGCCCGGTGAACTTTTGTATTGGGAAAGTCATGCCCGGTGAACTTTTGTATTGGGAAAGTCATGCCCGGTCAACTTTTGTATTGGTAAAGTCATGCCCGGTGATCTTTTGTACTGGGAAAGTCATGCCCGGTGAACTTTTGTACTGGGAAAGTCATGCCCGGTGAACTTTTGTATTGGGAAAGTCATGCCCGGTGAACTTTTGTATTGGGAAAGTCATGCCCGGTGAACTTTTGTATTGGGAAAGTCAGCCCGGTGATCTTTTGTATTGGGAAAGTCATGCCCGGTCAACTTTTGTATGGGAAAAGTCATGCCCGGTGAACTTTTGTATTGGGAAAGTCATGCCCGGTCAACTTTTGTATTAGGAAAGTCATACCCGGTGAACTTTTTTATGGGAAAAGTCATCTCCGGTCAACTTTTGTATTGTGAAAGTCATGCCCGGTGAACTTTTGTATTGGGAAAGTCATGCCCGGTCACCTTTTGTATGGGAAAAGTCATGCCCGGTGAACTTTTGTATTGGGAAAGTCATGCCCGGTCAACTTTTGTATTGGGAAAGTCATGCCCGGTCAACTTTTGTATTGGGAAAGTCATGCCCGGTGAACTTTTGTATTGGGAAAGTCATGCCCGGTGAACTTTTGTACTGGGAAAATCATGCCCGGTGATGTTTTGTACTGGGAAAGTCATGCCCGGTGAACTTTTGTACTGGGAAAGTCATGCCCGGTGAACTTTTATATTGGGAAAGTCATGCCCGGTGAACTTTTGTATTGGGAAAGTCATGCCCGGTGAACTTTTGTATTGGGAAAGTCATGCCCGGTGAACTTTTGTATTGGGAAAGTCATGCCCGGTCAACTTTTGTATTGGGAAAGTCATGCCCGGTGAACTTTTGTATTGGGAAAGTCATGCCCGGTGAACTTTTGTATTGGGAAAGTCATGCCCGGTGAAGTTTTGTATTGGGAAAGTCATGCCCGGTGATCTTTTGTACTGGGAAAGTCATGCCCGGTGATCTTTTGTACTGGGAAAGTCATGCCCGGTGAACTTTTGTATGGGAAAGTCATGCCCGGTGAACTTTTGTATTGGGAAAGTCATGCCCGGTGAACTTTTGTATTGGGAAAGTCATGCCCGGTCAACTTTTGTATTGGGAAAGTCATGCCCTTGTATTGGGAAAGTCATGCCCGGTGAACTTTTGTATTGGGAAAGTCATGCCCGGAGAACTTTTGTATTGGGAAAGTCATGCCCGGTGATCTTTTGTACTGGGAAAGTCATGCCCGGTGATCTTTTGTACTGGGAAAGTCATGCCCGGTGAACTTTTGTACTGGGAAAGTCATGCCCGGTGAACTTTTGTATTGGGAAAGTCATGCCCGGTGAACTTTTGTATTGGGAAAGTCATGCCCGGTGAACTTTTGTATTGGGAAAGTCATGCCCGGTCAACTTTTGTATTGGGAAAGTCATGCCCGGTGAACTTTTGTATTGGGAAAGTCATGCCCGGTGAACTTTTGTATTGGGAAAGTCATGCCCGGTGAACTTTTGTATTGGGAAAGTCATGCCCGGTCAACTTTTGTATTGGGAAAGTCATGCCCGGTGAACTTTTGTATTGGGAAAGTCATGCCCGGTGAACTTTTGTATTGGGAAAGTCATGCCCGGTGAACTTTTGTATTGGGAAAGTCATGCCCGGTGATCTTTTGTACTGGGAAAGTCATGCCCGGTCAACTTTTGTATTGGGAAAGTCATGCTCGGTGATCTTTTGTACTGGGAAAGTCATGCCCGGTCAACTTTTGTATTGGGAAAGTCATGCCCGGTGAACTTTTGTATTGGGAAAGTCATGCCCGGTGAACTTTTGTATTGGGAAAGTCATGCCCGGTGAACTTTTGTATGGGAAAAGTCATGCCCGGTGATCTTTTGTACTGGGAAAGCCATGCCCGGTGAAATTTTGTATTGGAAAAGTCATGCCCGGTGATCTTTTGTATGGGAAAAGTCATGCCCGGTGAACTTATGTATTGGGAAAGTCATGCCCGGTGAACTTTTGTATTGGGAAAGTCATGCCCGGTGATCTTTTGTACTGGGAAAGTCATGCCCGGTCAACTTTTGTATTGGGAAAGTCATGCCCGGTGAACTTTTGTATGGGAAAAGTCATGCCCGGTGAACTTTTGTATGGGAAAAATCATGCCCGGTGAACTTTTGTATTGGGAAAGTCATGCCCGGTCAACTTTTGTATTGAGAAAGTCATGCCCGGTGATCTTTTGTACTGGGAAAGTCATGCCCGGTGAACTTTTGTATTGGGAAAGTCATGCCCGGTCAACTTTTGTATTGGGAAAGTCATGCCCGGTCAACTTTTGTATTGGGAAAGTCATGCCCGGTGATCTTTTGTATTGGGAAAGTCATGCCCGGTGAACTTTTGTATTGGGAAAGTCATGCCCGGTCAACTTTTGTATTGGGAAAGTCATGCCCGGTGAACTTTTGTATTGGGAAAGTCATGCCCGGTCAACTTTTGTATTGGGAAAGTCATGCCCGGTGATCTTTTGTACTGGGAAAGTCATGCCCGGTGATCTTTTGTACTGGGAAAGTCATGCCCGGTGAACTTTTGTATTGGGAAAGTCATGCCGGTGATCTTTTATACTGTACTTACATATACAGTCGTACTTACATACAGTCTTCTTTTTTTACGTGCCGCAAAGTTTGTTGACATTCGCTCAAAAAACACAACATCAAGTACAAAGTGGTATCACAATAGATTCATTAGTGGTTGTTGCATCCACACTGATGATAGTTAATGGAGAGCTGCTCGCAATAGAAATATATCTTTAAATCTTTTTCAAAAATTTTGGCAAAATTTTTTGTTTTTTTCACTGGAAAGCTGATTTGGACTAACACAAGGAAAGAAAAAAAGTAAACAACATCTGTGCTGTTCTTTCAAACAAGTCCTACAACACCTGTTAATCGATATTTTGGTTTATTATCGTAATCGGAAAAACATATGGTTCGAAGCATTCACTGATGAGTACTAAGCGAACGCTATTATCGACATCGCCCGACCAAGTAAACAGTACGCCGAAGAAGTATTCTCCTTACCAAAATATGAACTCCGATAAAACTAACGATGTATTTTCCTGGAGTAAATTGGGAGATCTGTTGGATGATAAGTTGAAGGATGTTGCAAAAAAAGAAGATGTTGCCGCAATCAAGCAGGAAGTGGAAGATTTAAGGGCAGAAAACCAAAAACTTAAAACTGAAGTTGAGAAGCTAACGACCCGTATTGAAGCTATTGACAGGCGAAGTAGGTCCTCAAATGTTGTGGTGAGTGGGCTAATCTGTAAAAATAATGTGGCTGCCAAGTTGAATTTTATCAACTTATGTCGAGAAGTCTTAAATGTGGAGATAATAGTAATATATACAAGAATGTTACCATCTGGAAAGTCCTATGTTTTTACCCTAGATACACCAGGTCAAGCTCAATCTGTTATTGATGCAAGGCGAAAACTTGTGGGTAAAAATATTTACATACAGAAGGATTACACTGCATTGGAACAGGCTCAACGATACAATTTAAGAAAAGTATCTAAAATTTTAGCGAATAGCAAAACCAAAATCAAGGTTCGGTTAGGAGAGTTTTGTCTATATGTAAATGATGTTAAATATGTATGGCATAATGATAAAATATTATCCCCATCTCAGAGGGACACAGACTTTCTTTCCAATATTTTAATTGAAGTTGGAAGCTCAATTGTAGTATATTGTAAAAACTCAGTCAAGACAAATATTATCAATACGAAACCTAATTCACAATAGCAGATCCATTCGTGCCATATAATATCTTATAATGTGTCAAACCTTCAAAGTTCCATGAATGTTGGCAACTTTGTTTCTTTTTTAAACGGTTTCGATATTTTCTTATTGTTTGAAACACATGTTATTGCCAATAAACAGTCAAATTTTCATCGTATTTTCAAAATTATTATCTGCATTGGGTAGATGCCATAAAAGTAAATAGATTCGGCAGAGCTAGTGGTGGCTGTTTATATGGCTATAAAAAAGAAATAAAATCCATTTTTAAAATTGAATTTAAAACAATAAATAATTATCCTTTACTGTCAGCTAATTTTCATGGAAATATCTATTACCTAATACCAGCTTATCTAAACTGCACCAAATGGAGGCATGATTTTGAACTTTTTAAATCTTTTTTATTGGATCTTAGCCCAGCAAACTTTTGTATAATGGGTGACCTAAATGCTAGAATGGGTAATGACCAAATTCTAGATTGTAACATACTTGGTGATTTACCTCATATATACACCCACAGACATTCTAAGGATACAACCATAAATCCTAGAGGAAAACAATTGTTGGATCTCATAGAAAACATAGGTGGTATCATTGTCAATGGTAGAATAGATGGTGACATTGATCATATGCCAATCTGCCTCCAACTAAAAATAATTAATCCTTCAAGAAATGAAACTGTTGGGAAACCTCTAGATAGGATTTATTGGAAATATAGTTCTAAAGCACAATACGTTCGAAACCTAAATGCTATAACATTAGAACCTAGTAACATAAATAATAGATCTGTTGAAGATCTGGTCATTTTTATCACAAATTCAATAAGACAAGCTCAACCTCGAAAAAGTAATCGAACATTTTTTGAACCTAAGCAAAGATGGTTCGATTGGTCTTGTTACCGTCGAAGAACAACTATGCTCAAAAGGCTAAAGTTATGTAGGAGAGAAAACACTCAGCATAATAGATCGCTTTATTATTACGCTAAAAATACTTTTCGTAAGTGGTGTGAAAAAAAGAAGCTAGAATATCTCAACAATAACCTTAAGAAATTAGACAAAGTAAACACTAGCAAAGAATGGTGGGATATATGCAAGACCTTAAAAAATTCGCCAACAAATATAAAAGGAAACATAAATTCAAATGATTTCAAACAATATTTTAGTTCCCTAATGCACATTCATGATGATTCACTACCTATAAGCTGGTGTATGCCATTTTTTGTAGATCCACTCCTGGACTCTCCATTCGAGTACATTGAACTCCACAACATTGTTAGACAATTGAAAAGTAATAAATCTCCAGGACAGGATGGCATCCCTTATGAGTGCTTTAAACATGCCCCACGGAGCTTTTTGCAGAAACTATTGGCTGTTTTTAATAAAATATTTCTTACGGAAGTAATCCCTTCTTCATTTACAGAATCTATATTAATTCCTCTTCACAAAAAAGGTGATATCAATATCCCTAGCAACTATAGGGGCTTGTCTCTTATTGACTGCATCTGCAAAATTTTTAACTCAATACTATTAAATAGAATATCAGATTGGCTAACAATGCACAATATCTTAAACGAATATCAAGCTGGATTTAGAAAAGGTTACTCAACAACTGACAACATTTTCAATTTGGTCAATATTGTCAATTTAAATCAGCTGAAAACCAAAGCCACATACGCATTTTTTGTTGATTTTTCTTCGGCATTTGATTTAATTCCACGAAATAGTCTGTTTTTTAAACTGTCGGCCCTTGGACTTTCAACAAAAATTGTG